>NC_088830.1:600000-882234 GCF_904066995.2 Poecilia reticulata | reverse complement strand
AGCATTTTGGAGCTGTTCATCATCTAATATGGATGAAATTTAATGTAGAGCTACGAAATCACAAATATTCCATTTTTTACTTATTTCGCTGAGATAAAGCTTTTTTGGCTTCTTGGCTTCTTATATCTTAAAACATGATATTTTGACCTGTTTCCAGTTTGAAACTGCCAGATCTATTGCTTCTTAGCATTTTGGAGCTGTCCATCATCTAATATGGCTGAAAATTTAATGTAGAGCTACGATATCAGAGATAGTCCATTTTTCACTTCTTTCGCTGAGATAAAGCTTTTTTGACTTCTTGGCTTTTTATATCTTAAACCATGAGATTTTGACCTGTTTCCAGTTTGAAACTGCCAGAGCTATTGCTTCTTAGCATTTTGGAGCTGTCCACCATCTAATATGGCTGAAAATTTAATGTAGAGCTACGAAATCACAAATAGTCCATTTTTCACTTATTTCTCTGAGATAAAGATTTTTTGGCTTCTTGGCTTCTTATATCTTCAAACATGAGATTTAGACCTGTTTCCAGTTTGAAACTGCCTGATCTATTGCTTCTTAGCATTTTGGAGCTGTCCATCATCTAATATGGCAGAAAATTGAATGTAGAGCTACGTAATCACAGATAGTCCATTTTTCATTTCTTTCGCTGAGATAAAGCTTTTTTAGCTTCTTGGCTTATATTCTCTTCAATCATTAGATTTAGACATGTTTCCAGATTGAAACTGCCAGATCTATTGCTTTTTAACATTTTGGAGCTGTCCATCATCTAATAAGGCTGAAAATTGAATGTAGAGCAATGAAATCAAAGATAGTCCATTTTTCACTTTTTCGCTGAGATAAAGCTTTTTTGGCTTCTAGGCTTCTTATATCTTCAAACATGAGATTTAGACCTGTTTCCAGTTTGAAACTGCCTGATCTATTGCTTCTTAGCATTTTGGAGCTGTCCATTATCTAATATGGCTGAAAAATTATTGTAGAGCTACGAAATCACAAATAGTCCATTTTTCACTTCTTTTGCTGAGATAAATATTTTTGCTTTTTGCCTTCTGTTCTCTTCAAACATGAGATTTAGACCAGTTACTAGTTTTAAATTGCTAGATCTATTACTTCCTAGCATTTTGGAGCTGTCCATCAGCTAATAAATCTAAAAACTTATTGTATAGCGGCAAATTCACAAATAGTCCATTTTTCACTTATTTCTCTGAGATAAATCGTTTTTGCCTTCTTGGCATCTTTTCTCTTCAAACATGAGATTTAGACCAGATTCTAGTCTGAAACTGCCAGATCTATTACTACTTAGCATTTTGGAGCTGTCCAACGTCTAATAAGGCTGATAATTTATTGTAGAGCTGCAAATTATATACTGCTTCACAGAATTTCGAAGCTGTCCAACATCTAGCTAAACTGAAAATTAACTTTGGAGCTTCGTAAACCCAAGAAGTCATTCAGATATAATGCTTCACAGAATTTCGAAGCTGTCCAACATCTAGCTAAACTGAAAATTAACTGTGGAGCTTCCTAAACCCAAGAAGTCCATTTATTACTTCTTTCGCTGAGATAAAGCGATTTTGGCTTCAACTCTATTGAAACATAAGAATTCGACCTGATTCCAGTTTAAAACAGCCAGATGTACTGCTTCACAGCATTTCGGAGCTGTCCAACATCTAGCTAAACTGAAAATTAACTTTGGAGCTTCGTAAACCCAAAAAGTCAGTCAGATATAATGCTTCTCAGCATTTCGGAGTTGCCCAACATCCTACTAAACTGAAAATTAACTGTGGACCTTCCTAAACCCAAGAAGTCCATTTATTACTTCTTTCGCTGAGATAAAGCGATTTTGGCTTCAACTCTATTGAAACATCAGAATTAGACCTGTTTCCAGTTTAAATCAGCCAGATAAACTGCTTTTCAGCATTTCGAAGCTGTCCAACATCTAACTACACTGAAAATTAACTGTGGAGCTTCGTAAAGCTAAGAAGTCCATTTTTGACTTCTTTGGCTGAGATAAACCGTTTTTGGCTTCAACTCTATTGATACATAGGAATTAGACCTGATTCCAGTTTAAAACAGCCAGATAAATTGCTTCTCAGCATTTCGGAGCTGTCCAACATCTCACTAAACTTAAAATTAATTTTGGAGCTTCGTAAACCCAAGAAGTCCATTTATTACTTCTTTCGCTGAGATAAAGCGATTTTGGCTTCAACTCTATTGAAACATAAGACTTAGACCTGATTCCTGTTTAAAAAAGCCAGATAAACTGCTTCTCAGCATTTCGAAGCTGTCCAACATCTAACTAAACTGAAAATTAAATGTGGAGATTCATAAACCAAGAAGTCCATTTATTACTTCTTTCGCTGAGATGAAGCGATTTTGGCTTCAACTCTTTTGAAACATATGAATTAGACAAGATTCCAGTTTAAATCAGCCAGATATACTGCTTCGTAGCATTTCAAAGCTGTCCAACATCTAACTAAACTGAAAATTAACTGTGGAGCTTTGTAAAGCCAAGAAGTCAATTTTTGACTTCTTTCACTGAGATAAAGCGATTTTGGCTTCAACTCTATTGAAACATAAGAATTAGACCTGATTCCAGTCTAAAACAGCCAGATATACTGCTTCTCAGCATTTCGGAGCTGTCCAACATCTAGCTAAACTGAAAATTAACTTTGGAGCTTCGTAAACCCAAAAAGTCAGTCAGATATAATGCTTCTCAGCATTTCGGAGTTGCCCAACATCCTACTAAACTGAAAATTAACTGTGGACCTTCCTAAACCCAAGAAGTCCATTTATTACTTCTTTCGCTGAGATAAAGCGATTTTGGCTTCAACTCTATTGAAACATCAGAATTAGACCTGTTTCCAGTTTAAATCAGCCAGATAAACTGCTTTTCAGCATTTCGAAGCTGTCCAACATCTAACTACACTAAAAATTAACTGTGGAGCTTCGTAAAGCTAAGAAGTCCATTTTTGACTTCTTTGGCTGAGATAAACCGTTTTTGGCTTCAACTCTATTGATACATAGGAATTAGACCTGATTCCAGTTTAAAACAGCCAGATAAATTGCTTCTCAGCATTTCGAAGCTGTCCAACATCTAACTACACTGAAAATTAACTGTGGAGCTTCGTAAAGCTAAGAAGTCCATTTTTGACTTCTTTGGCTGAGATAAACCGATTTTGGCTTCAACTCTATTGGAACATATGAAATAGACCTGATTCCAGTTTAAAAAAGCCAGATATACTGCTTCTCAGCATTTCGGAGCTGTCCAACATCTATCTAAACTGAAAATAAACTGTGGAGCTTCGTAAACCCAAGAAGTCCATTTCTGACTTATTTCGCAAAGATAAAGCGATTTTGGCTTCAACTCTATTGAAACATAAGAATTAGACAAGATTCCAGTTTATATTAGCAAGATATACTGCTGCTCACTATTTCGAAGCTATCCAACATCTAACTAAACTAAAAATTAACTGTGGAGATTTATAAACCCAAGAACTCAATTTATTACTTATTTCGCTGAGATAAAGCGATTTTGGCTTCAACTCTATTGGAACATATGAAATAGACCTGATTCCAGTTTTAAAAAGCCAGATATACTGCTTCTCAGCATTTCGGAGCTGTCCAACATCTATCTAAACTGAAAATTAACTGTGGAGCTTCGTAAACCCAAGAAGTCCATTTATTACTTCTTTCGCTGAGATAAAGCGATTTTGGCTTCAACTCTATTGAAACATAATAATTAGAACTGATTCCAGTTGAAAACAGCCAGATATACTGCTTCTCAGCATTTCGAAGCTGTCCAACATCTAATTAAACTGAAAATAAACTTTGGAGCTTCATAAACCCAAAAGAAGTCTATTTTTGACTTATTTCGCAACGATAAAGCGATTTTGGCTTCAACTCTATTGAAACATCAGAATTAGACCTGATTCCAGTTTGAATCAGCCAGATATACTGCTTCGTAGCATTTCAAAGCTGTCCAACATCTAACTAAACTGAAAATTAACTGTGGAGCTTTGTAAAGCCAAGAAGTCTTTTCATTACTTCTTTCCCTGAGATAAAGCGATTTTGGCTTCAACTCTCGTAACTATTCTCAGAACTATTGCCAATACACTATTTAATATTTCAGTGTGTTTCAAAACTTTTCAAATGTTTTTATTTTCTTTCTAACTGGCTCAAACCGGTGCCTTCCTTCCTCTTATGTTTGTGTTTTTCAGCTGCTGCTCAGCAGTTTGATCCAAAGTTGACTGACAAAGACCACAGCAAAACTATACAGAAGTGGCTTCATTATGTACCAGAGTGGGAGGAAGGCATCAAAGAACCAAAATGACACCAACCCAGAGTCAAACTTGGCTTTCTCCAACACCAGCTAATTCCCTGGTTCATACAGTGCAAGGCTTAACCTCATGGATGCTGTTCTTTCTTTCAGACTGTTGTTTTGACAGTCAAAAAGGAGTCATATGTTTACATATCTATGCCTGTTCTCTGAAATAAAAAGTATTGTTAATGCCATGTTGTCATTTTTAAGTTTGCATACACACATTTTTGGAAATATGGTAATGTAAGATAACTTCGAATGACACAATACCCCTTGTCTGCCAACATTGTTCATCACCAGTGAAGAAACTTGATGTTGATCTATCAAACCAAGAAATGCACATGAATCAATATTGATTACTTGACTTTTATTTACAATCAACACTGTGCATGTAGATCCACATTCAGATGATGGTTGAATCAACATTGATATAGTATCAGTTATGGTTGAAATCCTAACTGGGTTGAAACCTGGCTTAGGTGACTTACACGTTGATACAACATGTGAGTCACTGACCACTTTCAATTTTGTTTCAATGTCAGGCTTCAACGTGGATTCAAATGTTGACTCACTCATATTTTGTCATCTGGGTACAGCAGGCACAACTCAAGTGCCTGCTGTAAGCAAATCTATCCTCAATCATAGAAAACACAAAATAGCAATAAGTTATAACTAAATATGACTTATTTAGTTATGACTAAATAAGTCATACCTATTTATTCATTTTAAATCCCTAAAATAAATAGGGATTTAAAATTAGTAGTCAATATTTAACTTTTGTGGATAGACATTTACATCTTTATACAACATGTCTTGTGTTGTTTAAATCTTTTTTTTGGCATAGGGCTGGGGCAGTTTGGATCACTGATTAAAAAAGTGATTAATTTTCTGCTTGTCCAAATGGATTCTCTCTGATGGACCTCCATGTCTGCTGCCTCATCCAGCTGGCTCATTTCTGCTGGGTCCACTTCCTTTGATTCACAGTTTTCATCTTGGGAACAGGAAGAAGACAGTCTTCTGGAGCACTGAGGTTCTGCACACCCAATTGGTGTGAAACAGATTTTCTCTGTCTGCAGCTGGTTTCACTGGCAAGGTGTCTGTGCAGCAGAGGGTGTCCTGATGGCTTAGTCCAGTTTTACCAGCCATACATGCTGTGCCTTGCTTAATAGAGAGGAAATGAGAACAGACTTGGGACACAAAACAAGACTTGGGAAAATAGGTTGAAAAGAAAGCTGTCATCATTTAAATTAAAGCTGGAATATTTGTGCTATTAATTTCCACTCAAAATAACACTTGCTCTGACTTTTTGCTTGCGCCTCCAGAAATAATTCCCCAGCTTTGGAATGTCATTTTTACTTAGACAAATATAGATTGGTTAAGAATGGCTGTTTTTGACTACAACAGCTTCAGAAAAAATTGATAAATCTTGTTCCAATTTTTTACATTTTGCTTGTCTGGAACCAAATTACTAACAAGACCAACAAATGTTGTCTCCGCCTGTTACGATAAATTATACAAAAATGGAGCCAAGTTAATCTGTCATTCCAAATCTATAAAGTCTCTTATCAAATACTGCCATATAGATTTTATATTGAAACAGTGATTTATAGTATTGTATATAAATACAGTCAAGAATTTCTTGTAGTACAATTTAAACACTGCTGTCAAAATGTCTCTCCATGCAGATGTCCTGCATTTGTATAAGTGTAAGCATTTGAATACATTTCACACTAAATTTAAATCATTCACCCATTCATACACACATTCACACAATGATGGTGGTATATTACATTTGAGCTACGGTTGCCCTGGGGAGCTGCCATATAATCAGCACCACTGGGGCCTCGTTCCACCGCCAGCAGAAACATGGGTGAAGGGTCTTACGCAAGGACAAAACAGTTACTGAGGTGGGGGGTTTGAATCAGCAACCCCTCAGGACCAAGGGATTAATTATTGCTCCTGACCCACCGTCACACCTAAAATGTTTCAAATGTAACATCCATCCATCCATCCATCCATTTTCTTCCGCTTATCCAGGGTCGGGTCGCGGGGGCAGCAGCTTCAGAAGGGAGGTCCAGACTTCCCTCTCCCCAGCCACTTCTTCCAGCTCCTCCGGGGGAATCCAAAGGCGTTCCCAGGCCAGCCGAGAGACATAGTCCCTCCAGCGTGTCCTGGGTCTTCCCCGAGGCCTCCTCCCGGTGGGACGTGCCCGGAACACCTCACCAGGGAGGCGTCAGGAGGCATCCTTACCAGATGCCCGAGCCACCTCAACTGGCTCCTCTCGACATGGAGGAGCAGCGGCTCTATCTGAGTCCCTCCCGGAAGACCGAGCTTCTCACCCTATCTCTAAGGGAAGCCCAGCCACCCTGCGGAGGAAACCCATTTCGGCCGCTTGTACCCGTGATCTCGTTCTTTCGGTCATGACCCAAAGCTCATGACCATAGAGGAGGGTGGGAACGTAGATTGACCGGTAAATCGAGAGCTTCGCTTTTTGGCTCAGCTCTCTCTTCACCACGACGGACCGGTACAGCGCCCGCTTCACAGTAGACGCTGCCCCAATCCGCCTGTCGATCTCCCGCTCCCTTCTTCCCCCATTCGTGAACAATCCCCAGATACTTAAACTCTTCCACTTGAGGCAGGACGACCCCCCTGACCCGGAGAAGGCACTCTACCCTTTTCCGGCTCAAGACCATGGCCTCGGATTTGGAGGCACTGAGCCTCATCCCGGCCGCTTCACACTCGGCTGCGAACCGCTCCAGAGCTAGAGCTGCAGATCACGGTCCGATGAAGCCAACAGGACCACATCATCCGCAAAAAGAAGAGATGCGATCCTAAGGCCACCAAAACGGATCCCCTCAACACCTCGGCTGCGCCTAGAAATTCTGTCCATAAAAGTAATGAACAGAATCGGTGACAAAGGGCAGCCTTGGCGGAGTCCAACTCTCACCGGAAACGAGCCCGACTTACTGCCGGCAATGCGGACCGGACTCTGACACCGGTCAGACAAATATAGATTGGTTAAGTATGGCTGTTTTTGACTACAACAGCTTCAGATTTGGAGGCACTGAGCCTCATCCCGGCCGCTTCACACTCGGCTGCGAACCGCTCCAGAGCTAGAGCTGCAGATCACGGTCCGATGAAGCCAACAGGACCACATCATCCGCAAAAAGCAGAGATGCGATCCTAAGGCCACCAAAACGGATCCCCTCAACACCTCGGCTGCGCCTAGAAATTCTGTCCATAAAAGTAATGAACAGAATCGGTGACAAAGGGCAGCCTTGGCGGAGTCCAACTCTCACCGGAAACGAGCCCGACTTACTGCCGGCAATGCGGACCAGACTCTGACACCGGTCATACAGGGACCTGACAGCCCGTATCAAAGGGCCCGGTACCCCATACTCCCGGAGTACCCCCCACAGGTTCCCCCGAGGGACACGGTCGAACGCCTTCTCCAAGTCCACAAAACACATGTAGACTGGTTGGGCGAACTCCCATGCACCCTCCAGGACCCTGCTGAGGGTGTAGAGCTGGTCCAGTGTTCCACGACCAGGACGAAAACCACACTGCTCTTCCTGAATCCGAGGTTCGACTATCCGACGGACCCTCCTCTCCAGGACCCCTGAATAGACCTTACCAGGGAGGCTTAAGAGTGTGATCCCCCTGTAATTGGAGCACACCCTCCGGTCCCCCTTTTTAAACAGGGGGACCACCACCCCAGTCTGCCAGTCCAGGGGAACTGCCCCCGATGTCCATGCGATATTGCAGAGTCGCGTTAGCCAACACAACCCCGCAACATCCAGAGCCTTAAGGAACTCCGGGCGGATCTCATCCACCCCCGGGGCCCTGCCACCGAGGAGCTTTTTGACCACCTCGGCGACCTCGTCCCCATGCTCAGCTTCCTCAACAGAAGGCATGTTGGTGGGATTGAGGAGGTCTTCGAAGTATTCCGCCCACCGGCCCACAACGTCCCGAGTTGAGGTCAGCAGCGCACCATCCCCACTATAAACAGTGTTGGTGCTGCACTGCTTCCCCCTCCTGAGACGCCGGATGGTGGACCAGAATCGCCTCGAAGCCGTACGGAAGTCTGTCTCCATGGCCTCTCCAAACTCCTCCCACGCCCGAGTTTTTGCCTCAGCGACAACCCGAGCCGCATGCCGTTTCGCCCGCCCATCAGCTGCTTCTGGAGTCCCACAGGCCAAAAAGGCCCGGTAGGACTCCTTCTTCAGCTTGACAGCATCCCTCACCGAAGGTGTCCACCAACGGGTTCGAGGGTTGCCGCCGCGACAGGCACCAACAACCTTGCGGCCGCAGCTCCGATAGGCCGCCTCGGCAATGGAGGTACGGAACATGGTCCACTCAGACTCAATGTCCCCACCTCCCCCGGAACGTGTTCGAAGTTCTGCCGGAGATGAGAGTTGAAGCTCCGTCTCACAGGGGACTCCGCCAGACGTTCCCAGCAGACCCTCACTACACGTTTGGGCCTGCCAGGTCTGACCGGCTTCCTCCCCCACCACCGGAGCCAACTCGTCACCAGGTAGTGGTCAGTGGACAGCTCCGCACCTCTCTTCACCCGAGTGTCCAAGACATACGGCCGCAAATCCGATGAGACGATGACAAAGTCAATCATCGAACTGCGGCCTAGGGCGTCCTGGTGCCAAGTGCACATATGGACGCCCTTATGCCTGAACATGGTGTTCGTGATGGACAATCCGTGACTAGCACAGAAGTCCAACAACAGAACACCGCTTGGGTTCAGATCTGGGGGGCCATTCCTCCCAACCACGCCTCTCCAGGTCTCACTGTCATTGCCCACGTGAGCGTTGAAGTCTCCCAGGAGGGGCACTCTCCAGTACCCCCTCTAAGGACTCCAAGAAGGGTGGGTAATCTGAACTGCCGTTCGGCCCGTAAGCACAAACAACCCGTAGGCGGAGGGAGGCTACCCTCTCGTTCACCGGGGTGAACCCCAACGTACAGGCGCCGAAATGGGGGGCAACAAGTATGCCCACTCCTGCCCGGCGCCTCTCTCCGTGGGCAACTCCAGAGTGGAAGTACGTCCAGCCCCTCTCAAGGAGACTGGTTCCAGAACCAGAGCCATGCGTCGAGGTGAGGCCGACTATTTCTAGCCGGAACCTCTCAGCCTCGCACACTAGCTCCGGCTCCTTCCCCACCAGAGAGGTGACGTTCCACGTCCCGAGAGCTTCTGCAGCCGAGGATCAGACCGCCAGGGTCCCCTCCCTTGGCTGCCGCCCATAGCACAATGCACCCGACCCCTTTGGCCCCTCGGACAGGTGGTGAGCCCATCGGAAGGGGGACCCACGTCTCCTCTTCGGGCTGAGCCCGGCCGGGCTCCGTGGGTAAAAGCCCGGCCACCAGGCGCTCGCCATCGTGCCCCACCTCCAGGCCTGGCTCCAGAGTGGGGCCCGGTGACCCGCGTCCGGGCGAAGGAAAACGAAGTCCAAAGTTTGTATTCATCATAGGGGTCTTCGGGCTGCACTTTGTCTGGTTCCTCACCTAGGACCTGTCTGCCTTGGGTGACCCTACCAGGGGCATAAAGCCCCAGACAGCATAGCTCCTAGGATCATTGGGACACTCAAACCCCTCCACCACGATAAGGTGGCAGCCCAAGGAGAGGCAAATGTAACATCAACCCATCTAAATATTGGACCAAGTTGATTGGAGCAAAATTATAATTTCATGTTTGAAAGGATCTAAACCGGGGTTGGACAAACTTTCTGGCTCATAGGCCACATTGACTTTTGAAATTTAGCAGAGTGAAGCCAACACCCCACCCATGTGAAAAATTGGTTAGTGGTTAGTGCAAGTTTGTGTCATTAAAATTTTAGTTTGTGCTGCTTTTGTGTCTGAGATATTAAAAATGATTCTTATGTCACATCTAGAGGTCACCATTATTCCCCTATCTTACTCCAAAACAAACCAAAGTGGGCTACTTCTTCAGTGCTCCGTTAATGCAAGTTTGTGCTGTTAAAACTGTCATTTGTGCAGCTTTCCGTTATGAGATACATAATTTTCATTCAGATAACTGACTTCCCCTAAATTGATGACGTCTGTGGTCTGAGCTGGATATCAACACCACAAAGCAAGCAATTATTAATGTCATGTTATGTCATACGTCCAGAACGGGAATATTTAGTTTATATACTTCAGGAATTAGAATAAACTTAGAATCCAGAATTCATTATGATGTTTAATAAAATTCATTATCAAATCAGAAATTTTGTTCATACAATTTGAAAGAAGAATTTAAATTATTTTAAAGTAAAAATTATTTTCACTTGCCATTGTGAGTGAAAATAATATAGAAATGTGATTTTTCCTGTGTATTATAATTATTTGATTTAATTTACAGCATTAAGTTAAAACTGTCAATTCAAAATTAATGTAAACTTAATACCTGGAAAAACATTGTGTAGACAACTTGTCTTTTGTTAAATCAACTTTATGAACTTTAATTTCTGAGTTAAAGCAACTCTAAATTGATGGATTTTTAGTCTAGGTTTAAATAACTCAATGTTTTAGCTGTTTTCCAGTTGTCTGGATGCATAAAGCCGTGCGTACGCATGTGGCCGCGCACCTTTCCTTTATAAATCCTAATTTGCATGAAATAGAGCGCAGCTGCTGGTCCGCCTTGTCGCCACCCACAAATACATATGTAAATTAGTTTAAATACCCGGAAGTCTGCCACTACGTGAAGCAATAACCATGGCAACGTCCTTGTTTGAAGCAGTATAAGTATTTATAACAATATTATATATTTCATTTAAAAGGTGCTTTGAGGGCACATAATGTCAACTCACAAAAATAAAAATCCAAGTTCAGCCGGGATTTAATGACAGAGAGTCAGAGGGTCCTTTGTGTGTGAAAGTGGACGTTTATTCTAAATAGAATCATGTTGTACATTTACAGAATAAAGATGTTTTATGGCCATAAGGCGCATTCACAAAGCGGCGGCTCCACTGAAGGATGGCTGCAGCTGGACCGGTACCGGTGCCGCACGGCTCCTTCTTTAAGTTTTACTCAGAGATCCAGGATGATCAGTCTGGATTAATCTAAACGCTAATAAACCATCATCAACATTTCCCAGCAGATCAATATTATCTTAGATCAATCGCTCCCTCTGAATCCTTCCATTGGCTATGTTCTCCACCAGAGCCAAATCGCTCCACAATTACGCGGCTACTTATATACGTGTGATTACATTACACACCTTGATCACCTTAAAAATAAAAATTGAGTTAATCTTTTGATCCAACCCCGTTTTCTTTTTTTAGTGAGAATGAAATTACCCCGCAGATGCATTCCATGGGCTTCGGCTCACGGACCAATGCGTTACATCTTTTTGAGACAAAAACTGAGGAAAAGTGCTATTTACATTCAAGCGAGGTTTTCACATACTTTTATTTTTATTGTCTTTATTTTGTGTGCGTGTTAGCTTATTGTCTGGCCGGGGATAAATGCGGTTCAGTTTCATCGTTTACGTTTAAGCAATAAAATATAAAAATCATGAAAAACATTGGGTTTGATGCTTCTTGGTCTAAATAACACCGAATGTAGTCAGATTTCAGTGTATTTAGTTGAGTTTTGACGCTTTGATATTGTCCACAGAAAAAGTTTGCGTGGCTGCCGCACATTTTCAGCCAGGGAAAAAGTGTGCTAAACTTTGATGCAAAGTTCATTTTTATACACGCCGACTTTTGCTTAAAATATGGGACCGCACATTTTTTGTGCGCACTCACGCTTTATGCATGAGGCTACAGATCTGTAATGTATCCAATATATGGAGCCAGTGGAAGAACTTTAGAGGTGAGTTGATGTGCGCCATCTTCCTGGTTTTAGTGAGAACATCAGCAGCAGCGTTCTGGATCAGCTGCAGCTGGGCGTTGATTGTTTATGCAGACCTGTGCAGATACTTTTGCAGTAATCAATGTGACAAAAGATAAATGCATGGATGAGTTTTTCTAGATCTTGCTGAGACATAAGTCCTTTAATCTTGGAAACATTCTAAAGGTGATACAAAGCCAAATTTGTAAATGTCTTTATGCGGCTCTCAAGGTTCTGGTATGAGTCCATCACTACTCCCAGATTGTGGGTCTGATCTCTAGTTTGGCTAGAGATCAGCTGTAATAACTGAAACTGTGTGCTGACTCTAGGTCATTCCTCTTTAGGTCTAAAGATATTAAAGATTTCAAAGGACTCTGGTTCAATGAAAAGGCTTAATGACATTAGTTGTTGCTGTTTTGGCTGGACATAGTAGGCCTCATTTACCCAAAATGCATTACAGCGTGAACAGCACGACGATGTTTGTGTGACAATATTTTATTTAAGTTTGTAAAAACTAAACAGCCTGCAGTATTACTACTGCATTGGTTTTATATCTAAAATATTTCTCAAATAAAGTCTGTTACAACTAATCATGGATGACAACATACTTCTAAATTACTTTATTCAGTTTAATACGTTTATGCTGCATATAAACATTTACATGCTGCTTAGTACCTTACAAAATATATTGAAATTAAATATAAATGCTGCTTTTACTTTTTACTCTTCATGAAGGAAGCCACGCCTGATGATTGGAGGAGATGAGAAGACTGGCACCAATTGACCATAAAGGAGGAGCATGATGAAGTGATTAGCTGGGCAGGTGAGATGAGGAGTCTTCCAGTTTGAATTTACACCTTCATTTGTTCTTTGGTTCCAAATATTAAAGAAATCAAATCATTATATGAGTGCATATTTTAATGGGAAGGTTGGTACCTGTTAAAATAAATGTAATATTTAGTTTGATTTTTAAAGTTGATTTGGGTTTCTACACACCTCTAATTAGTAAGCTGCAAGTCACATCCTGTTAACCAAACGTGCACTGCAAGTACAACCAAAGAGGAAGGGACATTTCCTTTAATCGCTTTTAACTGAATGACGATCCCTCTTTCTTAACCAATTTTACACAGTGACCAGGATAATGAAAGGGGAAATGGTTATACTCCATGTGGCAATTATTACTTCATCAAATATCTAAAAATGACTATAACACTTTCTTTTGCATCTTAAAAACTACCAAGTAAATAATCAAAATATTAAGTCATGAAAGTAAAACAGGTTTCTTTCTTTAAAGGGTTAGATTCAGTTTTTATTTTATAGAAACAAATACTCGTAGCCCAATTAGAAGTTCTAAATCAGTGAAATGACAGAATGTCCCTAGAAGCAGCAATACGATCTGGGGGAGTGGAACTTACATCCTTTATAATGACAGACACTGTCATCTCTAAAAACAAAGAAATATTATTTTCATTATTTTTTGTATTATTGTTTCACACTATCTTTTATACGATGAGAATTCAGATAAATATTTATAATTAAATATTCTTATTAAGTGTGATTGAAAGGGATTTTTCGCCCCTTTGTGTCCGAGGGCGCACCCTGTGGTAAGGCCACGGTATTTCAGCAGTGCTCCTTATCAGTGTGACCGTCCCACCGCCGCCCGCAGGGGCTGCTCTCTCAAGTTCACCGACCACTAGCTGTCTGTTTGGGTAGTTTGGATCAGGCTGTCCCTTTGTGGGAGATTAAACATCTAGAAGACTTGTGCTTCGGATAGACACGCCGACTTGAGATCTATTTTCTGGCCTTTACTTTGGCTATGTAAGTGGATGTTTAAGTCGTTTTTATAAGCTTTGTTCCTCCATGAAATTAATCATGGATGCGCCCAACCAAGATGGACACGGCTTGTCTGCCGGTCGGACGTTAAATAAGGGCTTCTTCCACTAGATGTAGACTTTTCTGATTTACCCGGTGGAGACGGTTTGTTTGTCACAGTGGATGTTGTCGAACTGGGTCAATCCCTTTCCGGAGGTGGCAGTCATATAATGAACATTTTCCCACTGGAGTTTCAGTAAACTTTTTCTAATAATTTTTCCCACGGACTCGCAATGTCGGGAGTGGTCCGCACCCTAAGCCGCTGCCTGCTCCCAGCCGAGGCCACCCGAGAGCCGGGCGCGAGCAAGCAGGGCAGCCGAGAGAGGGACGCAGTGCAAGAGCGAGAGGCGAGGCGCCGGAGCCGGGAGATAGATGCCATGCTCGCTCGGGAGAGGAGAGCCGTTCGGCGGCTGGTGAAGATCCTCCTCCTCGGGGCCGGGGAAAGCGGAAAGTCGACATTCCTGAAACAGATGCGCATCATTAACGGGCAGGAGTTTGATAAGAAAGCGCTGCTGGATTTCCGGGACATTATATATGAGAATATATTAAAGGTAAGGGTCATTCACTGCTCTTTCATGACTGATATTTAAACTTGCAAGCGTTGTCTAACTAAATGGACATTTTGACTATTTATGACAGCCAAAAGTGGTTCTTTTGTGATTATTCAGCTGAGACAATATTAGAAAACTTTACAGATAACATGGCACATAGCTGATCAGTGAACTCTGCCAGTTGCAGTTGATCATTAACTGTAAACAATCTGAACAAGTATTGAAAACCAAAATTAGAGAATAATATTAATAAACTTAATTCCTCTTTAAATTGTCTAAAAGTAGTATCCATCTTTTAGACAATCTATTGTTTAATAGATTGTCTATTAAACAATCTATTAAACAATAGATTGTTTAATAGATTCTATTAAACAATAGAATCTATTCTAATTCTAATCTGGCTCTGTTGACATTGTACATATTTTTATCCTTAAGTCTGTGTGTGATGTCCCTTTGTTTTCTGTCATGGCTGGGCCTCCTTAACCAGCTAACAAAACCAGACTATTCCTGAGGGATGAGCACATCCGCCCCGAGTGCCACACAGCCCAGACAAGTCAGATAAAATCCTGGACTCCAGCTCAGACAAAACAGCGTTTACAAGCCTCCCACAAATGCAGGCAAACAGCCACATTCTAAGCTGAGATATACTCAAACTTAACCACAGCTTAATGTAAACTACACACATTATCTGCTCATTTCAACAGAATTAGCTTGCAACAGAATGAACAGATTTGTAGATAAAAGTTAGTTGCAAATAGAGGATGTTGGAAGTTGCACTCAAAGTGCTGATAAGGTTCTACAGTTTTCTTGCTAAACTAAGCAAGTCTTTCCCAGGAAAATATTGACCTGTCCATCACTGTATGTTGCTCAAAAACGTACATAGAGGGTCTTGAGATGCACTGACCCGATATTAATATCTACAGTAGTTCGGACTGGGGTCTCCGGCAGGATATTATCGGAGGGTACGCACAAAACTATCATTGCACCTGATCCACATGAACACAGCCACAACCCCAACACGCATGAACTGCACAAACCTAACTCACACTGAGAGGCCACATGAACACAATGCGCATGGCACACAGAAACTGCGGATCTGATCCTCTCAAGGCCCAACTATTGTGCATAATGCAACACACACCCGAACTTATATGCCCGCATAGCTTTTTGAAAATGTTAATAAATTATACTAAATAATAAAGACAGGAAAGCAAACCCTACCCCGTGTGAGGAGGAGGACGCTGATTCCCAGGCTCGGGTGATTTTTCTGAGATTCCAGAGGAGGAAATGAAGCAATGTTTGCTTCATTTCTACTCATTGTGACAAACGTTTTGACTAGATTTAATCGTTTAACTCTCACGGTCTAGCGTGATGCTGAGGAGGAGCGCGGAAGATGTCACGATCTGTCAATGTAGAATCGATGGGATGACCCGTCAGTGGTCACCCCATCAAAGCCACAAAAAACAAAAAAACAAAAAACTTGTAAAAACGAACACACACATAAGCACAATAAAAAGCTCAGTTGGGGTCAGTGCGACCCCTCTCAGCACTGCATCAGGGTTAAAAGTTCAGGTATTAGTTGTTAGCTAGATTCACAGCATAGTCCTAATTAGCTCACAGAAAGAGCTCCAAGCTGCCAAATAAGCAAAAGTAAACTGACCAATAACAGTTAGGTTCAGGACGTGCCCACCCCCACAGACGCCCAACATTCACATCTGTAGATGTGGGCTATGTACACTAAAGACCATTTTTATTTTTTCCCCACAACTATTATATTTTTTTTACTCTGAGGAAAATCTCAAATTTCTCACAGTATGTACTATCGTACAGCTGCAGTTGCTCTGGGGTCCTGACATTGAAAACATTTTTAGATTGGGTATCTGTGACAATGTGCTTGCTATCAAGCTGTTACAATTCCTCGAATGATTCAAGTACCTCAATTATTAAAATTCCTCAAGGTAAAATGTATCTGCCTCAAAGCTTTGTTAAATTATGTTTTATTAATTAGTGCACCATGTTCCGACTGGGTCATAATTTGTGTTGGGTAATGCTCTCACTTCCGCCTATGAGTTGTTGCTAAGTGCCAAGTGCCAGCAGCATAAGGTCCAATTTTTAAGTTGGGTCTGGGAAGATTTTATTGATTGATGATAATGTCTGGGTTTTTATTGTTTTTTGGGAGACCAATAAACATCCTTAAATTGACTGGCATGATACATGGAATACGACAGGCTTTTTCCTCCCGGAGCTGCTGCCTGGTGGCTGGTTTAGGCAGGGAACACCAAGGCAGGAGTGTTCATACAGATGAACAGATAGAATGAACACTGCATGCAGCTGCGTTGAAGTTTTTGCTTAACATAAGTGTAGCTTTATGGATGAATCGGAAAATAAATTTCATATCATCCTGGTCTCAACAAATGGGTGGGGGAGCGCATCGTGGCAGTACATAGCTGGTAGATGTGTGTCAGTGTATGATAAACGAATTCCGTCGCCATCATGGACGCAAAAGCTATAAATGGCTGGACAAGGTGAGGGTTCATCTATTAAATTGACTGAAGATGAATACATAAACTAAAAGTCAGAGTATAGACTGTTTTTATTTAAGCATATTTGAGAGCCTGCCTCTATTATTAAATTGAATATAATTTCGAATTAACTTAGAAAGTGAGCTATTATTGTTACTTTTTTGTAGTTTAGAAAATTAACTTGTAATAGTTAGGGATGCTCAAATATGAAAAACTGAACTGATGTTGATATTCAATAGTAACACTGCTGTTACATTAGATTTACCAAGGTTTTATTTTATCCCAAAAATGTTATCCGATTACTTGAATAATCGATAGAATAGTCGATTACTAAAATATTTGTGTACAACAGCATAGTGCCCGATCAATAAGGGCAGATCAGATGAAGTTTTTTATTTTGTACTTTTATGTTAAAACAATGGAAAGCATATATGTTAGTTTGCGACCAAAGACCAAACTGGGGCCAGCAGTTTTAGAACTCTCAATTTTTTCCTTTATCTCCAGCTTCATACACTTCAGTCCATTTTACAGCATGTCATGCAGTCAAACAAGAGGAGGGAGAATCTCCCTCTCATCTGAACCACCTGGCTTTTAAGGGATTGGCTCTCACCAGGACTAATTAAAGGGGTGGAGACATTTACATTTCCAAAAAGAGAGAACAAACATTTGTACTAAACTATATTCCTAAAAAATGTTTACACAGTTACAATTACCTCAAACAAAGCTAAAAACAACAATCTGGATCCAAGCAAAATCAAAAATACATCTCTCCTCCCTCTCAGACAATGGATTTTCCCAACGAGGCTAACTAAAAACAACAGGTTCTTGTCAGCACTGCTCATGGGCGCGCTTCCATGGCAGCACATGACAAGGTCACCTCAAAGAGAAGAGAAGATGATTAAAACAAGTAAATAAACCAAGTTACTTCCCTCAAATACAAAATACATTTACCAAATAAATTTGAATATATAAAGTACACCACAAAACAGCACCTGTTAGGGAGGGGGTAAATCCCTCACAATATACGTACATGTATATACTCTAAGGGTCCTTCTCAAAAAATTTGCCTATTGTGATAAAGTTAATTATTTTCCATAATGTAATGATAAAAATTAAACCGTCATATATTTTGGATTCATTGCACACCAACTGAAATATTTCAGGTCTTTTATTGTTTTAATACGGATGATTTTGGCATACAGCTCATGAAAACCCAAAATTCCTATCTCAAAAAATTTGCATATGTAACCCAGGTTACATTATAGGACTATTAATTGAATAATCCAAATTAAAGTAAATTCAAGTGATTTGTTAAAACTTCTAGATTCGTCTACTGGAGGTAGAGGCAGATTGTAAAAACACAGAGACAGTTAGATGGTGTGCAATTAGTGAAGTGTATTACTATGTACAGTATATACAAGTTTAAAGCACAGTTTATAGTCCAACCGGATTTCCTCAAAACAAGGAAGTCGATAACTCTTTGTTAATGATGAAGAAAGTAATCCAGTTCCTTCGGAAAAAGATTCTTGGGCTGTATCTCCATCCAGCTCAAAAAAGAGAAGATAGAAGTAGTTATCCTTGGATCCGCTAATGGTTAGCTTGCCAGTCCGGTTTAGCCAGACAATCCTGAATATATCCCATCCGGTCAACTACTCCTTGAGCGGGGGTGGAATCTGAAAGGCACCTGGCTTGTATAAACAGGCCTAAATGATCAATGACATGTACATGTATATTTCAATTACATAATTAAATGCAATCAATTCCTTTTTCACAAAAGTTAATAGGCTGAGGAGCTAGTGCTAGCATATTAGCTCCTGACCGAACACTCACCAGGTCCCTCTTAACCACTGTGAAAGCTACAACTTTCTGTTGATTCAATACGTCTGCAAGTCTGACAGCGTCTCTCCTCTGAGGTCCGATTAGCAGCTATATAAGTCGTTCCTGTTAATTTGGGACGCCGACGTGCAGCTGTTGCGTGATTACAAAACCGCGCGAGAACAATGTTGTTCTCGCTTGGCTGTTATGAATAAATTAAGGAGCGGAGGAGTCAAATAATTTTTTTTAAGTTATGCACTCAATACTTGGTCGGGAATCCTTTTTGCAGAAATGACTGCTTCAATGCGGCGTGGCATGGAGGCAATCAGCCTGTGGCACTGCTGAGGTGTTATGGAAGCCCAGGATGCTTTGATAGCAGCCTTAAGCTCATCCAGAGTGTTGGGTCTTGGGTCTCTCAACTTTCTCTTCACAATACCCCACAGATTCTCTATGGGGTTCAGGTCAGGAGAGTTGGCAGGCCAATTGAGCACAGCAATACCATGGTCAGTGGTTTTGGCACTGTGAGCAGGTGCCAGGTCGTGCTGAAAATGAAATCTTCATCTCCATAAAGCTTTTCAGCAGACGGAAGCATGAAGTGGTCCAAAATCTCCTGATAGCTAGCTGCATTGACCCTGCCCTTGATTAAACACAGTGGACCAACACCAGCAGCTGACATGGCTCCCCAGACCATCACTGACTGTGGGTCACTATAGAAGAAGAACACTGGCACTGGACGAAAAATGGGA
Source organism: Poecilia reticulata (assembly GCF_904066995.2). Classification (NCBI taxonomy): domain Eukaryota; kingdom Metazoa; phylum Chordata; class Actinopteri; order Cyprinodontiformes; family Poeciliidae; genus Poecilia; species Poecilia reticulata. Next base: position 862,574 of record NC_088830.1, on the reverse strand, counting down.
TTTTTGACCCTGTATTCTGACGCGAACGCAGCTAGTCAGCGACAGATATCGACAGCAATCGACAGTCTACATTTTCACTGACGGGAGTCGAAATATGTCGATTGCAGAATTCTTGGAGGGGGGAAGTGACGGTGCGGGAGAGCGGGGAGTGGCTGTGCAGGGGAGCGGGCGGGCGAGAGGTGTTAACTCTACTTGGCATACGAATAGCCTAGCATAGGCAAATGCACTTCTGCACACCCACATGGATTCTCAGTCATTGGATGAAAAACAATGACATCAGAGTTCATCATTGGCATGCGATTGGTTGGTTGATGTGTGCCCATTGGATAGCACTTATGTTTTCATAAATAACCTCCCCCCCAATCATTAAAATTTTTAATGCTATATTTTAAAAAATCTATATAAAAAATAAATGCTGTATTAAAATATGTTCATTTGATATTGCTTATATGCAACATGTTCATATATGAGGAACATAAAAAAGAAGTTTTTTTTTCTTTATTTCATTTTATTTTTTTTACTGTTTACACACAAAATAAGACAAATGCTTGTCCATTTCTGGACCATCTGGCAGTGTTTTTTGTCCAAACATGAACATTATGCTGCGTTCAGGACAGGCCCAACGTCTCTCTTGTAGCGTAGACCTGACGTCTCTTCCTGTAATGTAGTCCTGATGTCACTGAACTGGTTGGAGGAACTTGGCACCGCCTCATTAGCTGCCATCCTCCCAGAATGCCACCTCCTCTGCTGCCAGTACTCTCTGCCTTCCTCCATCAGCTGTCAACAAAAAACAGACAATCATTAAGAGTTACAGGCATATTTTAGTCATTATGAAACTACAGTGAGATTATTTGGCTACTTCCAGCTTAGTATGCACACATAAGACATTAAAACTAAAAAAAACAAACAAAAAAACATATTAATACATTCTTAGAAAAAATAAAAACTTTAATGAAAAAGAGAAAACACTTGGAAACATTTGGAAGAAAAAAAGAATTAAAAACAGTTGGTAATAAATAGTAAAACATAGTTCAACAAACTGAGGCAGATAATTTGCTTTGATGGATTTTAATAAATCACAGTACTTTAATCATTCAAGGAATTGTGACATCTCTAGATTAGTAATAAATCTTACCTGCTTCTTTCTTGAGCTACATCCGGATGACTGGCAGTAGGTCCTGGATGCAGCTGGAGGACATTTTTGTGCATTGTCAATACATAGCATAATTACATACACATAAACAATATTGAAGCATAAAATATCAACATTCTAAAATGGTAACACACAGTTGCATCTCTGTCCTCATCACAGACATCAGAACGTTCCTGAAGAGTCCGATTGACACAAATGTGACTCCCATTCTGTGGAGTATCTGTGAAAATAAATGTAAAATTAAAAAGATATTGTAGCAAATATATCGCTTTCTCAAAAATACATAAGTAAATAAGTAAAAATTATTCTCAATCAACCATTATACAGTCGGGAATCAACCCAGTCATTATACATACCGGTCTTGTGAGAAATTCTGTTCCCCTGTGAAAATCTGTTCCCCCTGTGTCGGGAGCGCGCATTGCAGTCAGAGAGGTGGATCCGGCGGATCTGACCATATTCACTGCGCTTCTGATCGATTTCTCGGTAAAAACTACTCATATAATCATGTCAATGTTGTAACTTTCAGTTTAATCGGCAGCTATCAAAATAAAAATACATACATAAATAAACGAGGTCTTGTGTGGAGGTCTTTTTACGCTGTTTTGTGTTATTTTAAACGTGAAGTGAATCGATCTTTTTTTCAGCTTTTGTCTCGTAAGCCTGACAAATAAAAGTCAGTCAACAAACACAGATTTCCAACACGTTGTGTGCATTTATAATTTTTCATTTCTGACAAAGGAGGAGGAGGGAAGCTGGCCGATAGCAGGGCAAAAAAAAATAAAGACTTCCTGAAAAGATCAGAGTGTAAACTTTTTGGTAAATCCCGTTCTAATGTAAAATATGATATTACTGGATTAAGGAAATGTCTAGTATGCTATCACACATAATATTTTTTGAGAATTTGAAAACAGGTGCTTTTTATTTCTCAAAGTTATTGGAGAAGAGGAGAGAATGGATATTTCAGCTGCCCGAAATAATGTGTACGGACTCTCTAAAATGGAAACAAATTAATTTACCTGAAAAGTCTTTTACTGTGTTCATTCCTCTTATCATCAACAATAATTCCTGTGATTTTCATAACATTTGCTCTTTTTTTGCCAAAGTTTGGATGGGGGAACAAAATATCTTAAGCGCCTGATAAAATCTGTTCCCCCTCTCTAAAATGGAAACAACTTAATTTACCTGAAAAGTTTTTACTGTGTTCATTCCTCTTATCATCAACAATAATTCCTGTGATTTTCATAACATTTGCTCTTTCTTTGCCAAAGTTTGGATGGGGGAACAAAATATCTTAAGCACCTGATAAAAGCTGTTCCTCCTCTCTAAAATGGAAACACATTAATTTACCTGAAAAGTATTTTACTGTGTTCATTCCCCTTATAATCAATAAGAAATCCTGCAAGTTTGAAAACATTTGCTCTTTTTTTGCCAAAGTTAGGATGGGGGAACAAAATATCATAAGCGCCTGATAAAATCCGTTCCCCCTCTCTAAAATGGAAACAACTTAATTTACCTGAAAGGTTTTTACTGTGTTCATTCCTCTTATCATCAACAATAATTCCTGTGATTTTCATAACATTTGCTCTTTCTTTGCCAAAGTTTGGATGGGGGAACAAAATATCTTAAGCACCTGATAAAAGCTGTTCCTCCTCTCTAAAATGGAAACACATTAATTTACCTGAAAAGTATTTTACTGTGTTCATTCCCCTTATAATCAATAAGAAATCCTGCAAGTTTGAAAACATTTGCTCTTTTTTTGCCAAAGTTAGGATGGGGGAACAAAATATCATAAGCGCCTGATAAAATCCGTTCCCCCTCTCTAAAATGGAAACAACTTAATTTACCTGAAAGGTTTTTACTGTGTTCATTCCTCTTATCATCAACAATAATTCCTGTGATTTTCATAACATTTGCTCTTGTTTTGCCAAAGTTAGGATGGGGGAACAAAATATCTTAAGCGCCTGATAAAAGCTGTTCCCCCTCTCTAAAATGGAAACAAATTAATTTACCTGCAAAGTCTTTTACTGTGTTCATTCCTCTTATCATCAACAATAATTCCTGTGATTTTCATAACATTTGCTCTTTTTTTGCCAAAGTTAGGATGGGGGAACAAAATATCTTAAGCGCCTGATAAAATCTGTTCCCCCTCTCTAAAATGGAAACAAATTAATTTACCTGCAAAGTCTTTTACTGTGTTAATTCCCCTTATGATCAATAAGAAATCCTGCAAGTTTGAAAACATTTGCTCTTTTTTTGCCAAAGTTAGGATGGGGGAACAAAATATCTTAAGCGCCTGATAAAATCTGTTCCCCCTCTCTGAAATGGAAAAAAAATTTATTTACCTGCAGTCTTTTATTGTGTTTTTAAAATATTTGCACTTCATTGTGTGATTTAAACTATCTTTCCATAGCTACCCTATATTAAAGTATGTTAAGAACAAATGTCAAACATAGTTTTCAAAATGTAATTTATTAAACATTGTTCAACATACATAAACTACTTGCACACCACAGCAAACTCAGGAACCTAAGGCAAACACGCAACGCACTCAATCACAACAAGCTCAGGAACCTAGGGCAAACAGGCAACGCACTCATAACTTCTTTGAATTGGTGGGTTTCCCACACACGCCTGATGGAACCACCTCAGGCACATGTCACACTGGATCTATGAAAGAAACCAAAAATATAAACTATTTTAAAGAAAACATGTCTTTACAGTGACAACATTTATATGAATAATTTTAGATTCCCTTATACTCCAACTGCTGGAGAGTCTTATTAAAGCTTGTTTACGCTAGAAAAAATTTGTTAAAAGTTGTTCTCTTCCTTTAACTCAGTGTTTTTCAACCTTTTTTGAGCCAAGGTACGTTATTTTAATTGAAAAAATCTCGAGGCACACCACCAACCAAAAATGTAAACAAAGATACTCTGTATACTCTATATTACATATATAGTCATTCTTATCAAAGTCTCCTGAATAGGAATCAAATAAACACAAAAATGCATTTTTATCACATTTTACATTTCTTATTTCAAATTGCACTTAACATGTCCACTTCAAAAATACACCTGAACAGCCACAACACTGTGGTGTTAAATTTAAAGAAGTTGTAGAAAACTTCAAAGTGTTTTACAAACTAATCCACAAGCATCTTATAGCCGGAATACAGAAAATAATTCTTATTCTGAAAGAAGCAATAATATTTGGAAAACATTTCACTTCATATTCACTGTTACAATATGAAGAGTTGCATGTACAAAATGTCAATATCTGTATATTTTACCCACCTAATGTGAAACATGTGCATGTTTGGATGAAAACAGATGATTTCCTGGCAGAAATTGAAGACAAAGCTCTTCCTCAACAGCTCTCAGTCTCTCTCTGGTTTTAGTTTTTTATAGTAGCCAGGCTTGAGAAGCTCACTTCACACAGATATGTTGTGGGAAATGGACCCATGTTCTTTCCAACCCAACTACTGCTGAGCTTCTCTGTCTTTTCCATCACTGTCTTCAAGATACGATGCTCTCACCGCTACCTGTAACATTCATGCATCACTAATTCTCTTGTTGTAATGTAAAATGCTCTGTACCTACTGCCATCTAGTGGTAAGGAAATTACATGATTACGCCGCTAGTCACTGCTACAGCAGACACTCGAAGATGGCATTATTTGCAGATAATTCATTTTCAAAAAAATCTTTTAAAATCAATTACCGTATTTTTCGGACTATAGAGCGCACCATATAAGCGCCTTATATTTAAAAAAAAAAACAAAACAAAAAAAAACTGGAAGCTGCTCTCGATTTTCCATAAGGACCCAGCAGAGGGCGGCGTCCTAATAAATCTGCTGCATATATTAAGGACGCAGCACTCCGTCTCCAAAGCCGAACCATGGTTTCGTTCACACCGAGCTTAAATGCAGCGGCTCTATTTCCCTCCCGTAGTGCCAGATCGACAGCCCTCAATTTAAAAGGTGCATGATATGAGTTTGAAAACATTTATCCATCGTGCCTGCTGCTTAAAAATAGCCCTGAACAGGTTGAAAATTAGCACGTTCTTCTTTTGATTTACAATTTTGACTTCTAATGATTCACTTCCTGCTAGAGAGCCCCCTGGTGGTTGAAAAAAAATTACACAGCAAAGCCACAGCGGGCTACAATCCGCATGGTTCAAAGCTTAGAAAAAAAGTAGCAGCTTATAGTCCGAAAAATACGGTACCTTAGGTGAAATTGAATAATTTCCACGGCACACCTGACGATCACTCACGGCACACTAGTGTGCCGCGGAACAGTGGTTGAAAAACACTGCTTTAACTTACTAACTCTAAGTCTTTGAATAATTCTCTAAAAATTTTTACCCAGTTCACATCCGTGTCACTTTCCTTCTCTCCACAAAAGTGGCACAAGTCTTTTAAGTCATCTGTTAACAACAAAAGAAAAAACACATCCATACACACATGATTATGCATGTACAATTGTTTGTGTGTGTGTGTGTGTGTGTGTGTGTGTGTGTGTGTGTGTGTGTGTGTGTGTGTGTGTGTGTCTATGAAACTGCCACATCCTAGGTTGTGCTAAGGTTCAACACAGTCAGAAAAAATAGCATTATGACTTTTAATAACTATAGAAAATGAAATTATTGTACTTATTAAGTTATAAACAAACAATTTTCTTAAATAACTGTTTTCATATTCCATGTTGATGTATTCAGCTTTGGCTAAGTACATATTTTTTTATCAAAAAATGCAAATTGCAGTAATTATGATAAAAATTCTCATTAACACTCAAAATAAGAATATTAATGTTATAATTACCACTGTCAAGGATAAGTCTCACAGCAATGTCCAACCTCATGCTGTAGACCGCCGCAGTAGAAACAGGAAAATCCACAACCTCTTTTGCTAGGATTTTTTCTGCAAACTGAAATATACAGCTTCATTTTATGGTTCCAAGTTCAGTTAACAAAGAAAGTAATTCACTGTACATGTCTCAAAATATATATCAAAATTCTAAAGTCATACACTGTGTGACAATATGCACCTTCAGTGAAAATACACCACATGATGTACTGTCCTGTTGTTTGGGATGCTTCACTGTGTCACATCTCCAACGAGAGACATTGCACCCCTTCTTCCTCATAAATGCTCTGTAAATACAGATATGTTAATGAGAACAACTTTACATGAATTTCATAATTGAGTTAGACTTAAATTTTCTACCATACCTTGTGATTTGCAAACATTTCTGGATCTCATGTTTTGATTCCCCCAGTGGATTCAAGAACAAAGACTTTTTCTCTTGTGGGTAGATCACCTATAAAGTTTGCATTTGACAGTTTTCATGTGATTTGTGTCCATGACATAAGAATGACATAGGTTGTTTGTAAAGTTTTAGAATTTTTTATTACCACTAAAGTCCAGTGGTGGTGCTGATTGTTGATTCCCAGAATTATTTCATAATTACTTGGGTTCATCTTGTGATAATTAAAAATATATATATTTTTAATATGAAGAAGAAAACATTTTTAGCAAGACACAATGGCCTAAAATAATTTTTTATAGGTGATACAGACAAATCTGTAATAACATACAACCATAAGCATAATTTATTTTAATCAATTTAAAAATCCTAATAACACATGTAAGACTAACACAAAAAAACATAGTGGAGTGTGTAAGATCTACCTTTAATCTAGGACTTTTTCCCTCCCACATTGCTGTCATTTCAAATGAATCTATGAACGCAGCCTGTCCTGTGTTCTTGTTGTTGTATTCCTTCACAATGACAGCCATAAATGCATTAATTGACTGCAAATTTATAACAAGAAAAAAAAAGATTAGTTAAATACTGTAACAGCTGGGATATTTCAAAAATAATATAGTCATTGTACCCACCTGACTCTCCAGTTCCATGTCAGGACCGATTTTATTAATGTCCCAGTAAAACAACTTATATCCATTCACTTTTGACAGAAGGACGTAAACATTTTTTCCTTTAAAAGCATCATGCACATCTGATGATCAGGATGGGATGAGGAGTAGTGGCAAAGAAAACAAAAGTAAAAGATTGGTATCATTATCATGACACCTATTCATTTAATTTGACAAAATATTTAGTAACACTTTATTTGAAGGGGTGTGCATAAGACTGGCATGACGCTGTCATAAACATGACATAACATCAGTCATGAATATGAAGAAATCTTTATGAATGTTTATGACAGTTGTCATTAGGTGTCATTCGGTAAATAATGACAGTTTTAATACAAAGTTGCTCTAAAAGTTGCATTAAAAGTCCATTACAAGTGCCAACGTTGCATGATTTTGTAAATAATGACAATTTAATGCAAAATTGAGACTTTTAATGGACTTTCAATGCAACTGTTAGAGCAGCATTACTTTCATTACAAGTCAAAACCCTATCAGTACAAAGACCAACAGTTTTTGTGAAACACACATATGTTTGATAATCCAAAATCAAATTTATATGCTTTGATATATATTTATATGAATTTAAAAGAAAACTTACATTTCTCTGCTAGACATTGGGTAGCAGACTGGAGAGGGGTTATAGGCAGACCAGAGGGAGATGTTGCTGGAGCAGAGGGAGGTGGTGCTGGAGCAGAGGGAGGTGTTGCTGGAGCAGAGGGAGTTGGTGCTGGAGCAGAGGGAGGTGGTGCTGGAGCAGAGGGAGGTGTTGCTGGAGCAGAGGGAGGTGGTGCTGGAGCAGAGGGAGGTGTTGCTGGAGCAGAGGGAGGTGGTGCTGGAGCAGAGGGAGGTGTTGCTGGAGCAGAGGGAGGTGGTGCTGGAGCAGAGGGAGGTGGTGCTGGAGCAGAGGGAGTTGGTGCTGGAGCAGAGGGAGGTGTTGCTGGAGCAGAGGGAGGTGGTGCTGGAGCAGAGGGAGGTGTTGCTGGAGCAGAGGGAGGTGGTGCTGGAGCAGAGGACGTTGGTGCTGGAGCAGAGGGAGTTGGTGCTGGAGCAGAGGGAGGTGTTGCTGGAGCAGAGGGAGGTGGTGCTGGAGCAGAGGGAGTTGGTGCTGGAGCAGAGGGAGTTGGTGCTGGAGCAGAAGAAGTTGGTGCTGGAGCAGAGGGAGGTGGTGCTGGAGCAGAGGGAGGTGTTGCTGGAGTAGAGGGAGTTGGTGCTGGAGCAGAGGGAGGTGGTGCTGGAGCAGAGGGAGGTGGTGCTGGAGCAGAGGGAGGTGGTGCTGGAGCAGAGGGAGGTGGTGCTGGATGAGCCAGGGATTGAGGAGAATTTATTTTACTTCCTTGATTTTTTAAACAGTGTGGCAGTCGTGGACTCTCTCTAATGCAGATTTTCAGATGGTCAGTGTTTATCATCCGGAAAATCACACCATTATCATCTTGAATATCTGCATTTTTGCCTTGGATATTGATGACTGTATAGGGTCCCAGGAAACCAGCATCCAACTTCCCACCTTTTCTTTGCTGACTGCGTATGTTCTGCCTCCAAACTCGGTCACCAGGTTTAAACACAGTGCCAATGTGTTGTGCTCTTCCCTTTGCTTTGTCCTGTTCTTTGGAAACACTTTCACTGACAATGCTCCTCAGGTGTTCTTGTATTTTTAGGTCTTGCGCCAACTCCTCCACTCCAATGATTTCCTCCACAGCACTATCAATCTTTCAACACAAAATTTATATTTCAAGTGTCAGTTAATATCTGTCATTTAGAAAGCAACTATTTATGGAATGCTAATGTGAAATATTACCACATATTCTGAAAAAGAGTATACTGACAATGTGTTTTGATAGGGTTTATGTAATTTTCACATCCATCCATCCATCCATTTTCTTTCACCCTTGTCCCTCAGTGGGGTCGGGAGGGTTGCTGGTGCCCATCTCCAGCTAACGTTTCGGGCGAGAGGCGGGGTACACCCTGGACAGGTCGCCAGTCTGTCGCAGGGCAACACAGGACAAACAACCATGCGCACACACTCTCACACCTAGGGACAATTTAGAGAGGCCAATTAACCTGACAGTCATGTTTTTGGACTGTGGGAGGAAACCGGAGTACCCGGAGAAAACCCACGCATGCACAGGGAGAACATGCAAACTCCATGCAGAAAGACCCCAGGCCGGGAATCGAATCCAGAACCTTCTTGCTGCAAGGCAACAGCTCTACCAACTGCGCCACTGTGCAGCCCTGTAATTTTCACATTTATAGCAAAAATTATTAAACTCTTTAGAATTAAGTCCTTTGTGAAGGATAGACATCACAAAGTATAAGCTTTACATAAATTCCCCTTTCCTTTAGGAGAAAAAACGCTCTCCTAAAAGGGTCCTCAAAGGGGTTTGAGGACCTGTGTGTAGATAAAGCTTGCGTTCTGTCTCTTCTGTTTATCTTTTTTGTTCTTTCCTTTTCCAAAATAAAAGGCCAGCTCTATTTGAGGGAGGGCAGAATGCTCAGTGAATGGCTTGGAGGAGCAGTTTGCTGTGAATTCTCCTTTTGCAAAAGCTTGGTCATAAAACTGATATGTTGTCTGTGGTTTTTATTGATAGTCTTATGTAGGTTCAAAAGTACCTATCTTATTCAATACATGAAATGGAAAGATTGACCATAACCCTACCATGTAATGTTCAGGGACCTCTAAGGGATAGCGGGCCTCTCTTCCGAACATCAGGAAGTATCGTGAATGCTGTGTCGTTATTTGTTTTTTTGTACGTATCCCAAACATCACAGCATCCAAATATTCATCCCAGGTGTGAGGATGGCCATCCACAACCTTACTCAGAGCTCTGAGATACATGAAAGTTGTAATATGTCACACATAACAACTGATTTCTTGCAATTTTTTAAGTATTTTACTAAATACACATATTGTTTTGTGATCTTTCTTTGAAAATGTATGTATTAAAGATAGTACTCACCTTTGAATGGTCCCATTCATTTTTTCAACCAACCCGTTAGTTTGGGGGTGATATGGGGAACACAGACTTCGTTTGATATTAAGAAGTTTGCACACTTCTTGGTTGATCTGAAAATTTATGAACAAATAGCTATAACAAAATAGCCTGCTTTAAGCAGTATATCGAAACAAATAGTGTATAGAAGGACATTCATAGTGTTAAATTTCTCTAAGATATTGAAAACAAATACTTACGGAATTTACAAATTCTTTTCCTTGGTCCGTCAAAATCCTTTTGGGGGCCTCAAACTGATGCACAAACTTAATAATGCATTCTGTGACTTCCGGTGCCGATTTATTTTTTAGTGGATATGCTTGTGGCCACTTTGAGAAATAGTCAATCATGACACAAATTTATTTGTTTCCGGATTTGGTTTCGGCAAGTTTGCCAATGAGATCCATCCCAATCAATTCAAAGGGATGGGAAACCTTAAATAAAAGACTTAATAGATTAATGATAAATGATAGAAGACATTAATATTTTCAAAAGCATTATTTTGTTAATGTAAAATAATAGCTTAGCAATGTATTGTAAAATCTTTAGTAAATTAAAAATACATTCCTTAATTTTATACATCGACTTATTCCAAATATAGACCCTTTATGAGAACACAGACAAAACAGGGCAACCATCCACTGCTGTACACTACCATGTAATCTCACTAAAAGTGTTTCTTGTCACAATACATTACTTTACCTTTATGGGAGTATACTCCGATGGCTGTTTCAGTGTTTGTGCACTAGCCTGACAAGATGAGCATTCAGAGACCTGGAAAGTTAGTGAAAGACAAAAACAAACAAGAATTTAACACATGCAATGTTGACATTATTGGACAATTATAGTTTCATATTGGTAATACAAATAAGGTTTAAACATTTCTTTTCAAAGAATTTAAATATTGTATTTGGTGTTAGTAAAGCAAATTCTTTACTTAGTCCAGTGCTTATGTAACATACCCATTTTTTGATGTCCACAGACATTCCTGGCCAATAAAATCTCCTTGAGATTGCATCTATTGTTTTCATTTGCCCACAATGAGCACCTGTAGGGCTGGCATGAAAGTCAACAAATATTCTTTCGGCTTCCTCTGCCCCTTTAAGTACTTTGACCTTTGTTGAGGATTCCTTGCCTTTTTGTCGTATGTAGAAGAGGTCATTTCCTTTGAAAAGATAAAGGACAACAATATAAACATGACTGAAGCATGGAATTCTATTATTAAAATACAAAGATCATTCTAAAAATATGAAAATGTACCCTACATCCTGAGTTATAAATAAAAGTTGAAAAAATAAGCATGCGATAAACAGAACATGAAAAAAGACATTATCAAATGCATATTTAGAAACAAAAAAATTACTTTTGGAGGAAAAGATAAAAAGTACTTATTTGAAGGACTAATTTCTGTGAATTTGTTGTTATGGTTTTTCAACACAATTGTCCATTTTTACATATTTTGTTTATTTTATTGAGTAATATAGCAGTATGGAAATGTTTCTAAAACACAACTTAAAAGTAGAAATGCAGTACAAGTAAAATTCACATGAATAACTACAGTGAAGAACATTGTGAGTTATTCCTTCATTGTAACTTGGAGTAACGTTCCTGTTGGCACGTTACTGCTGCATTTAATTGAAATTAAATGCACATGCAATGTTAATAACAAGAAAAGCATCGAGTGTTATCCGTTTTTAGATAACTTATGAATTACACTATTTGACACATATTAAAGTAGAGGTTCACGGCATCACTCTTGAAGATAAATTTCTTACCTTCTATCTCATACGACGAGGCTTTTCTTCGAATGAGATTTTTTTTTTTTTGCTTTGTTGACTGCGGTGGATATTCACCTTTAACTTTATAGTTAAAGACCGTTTCATATTCCACAATGTCCATATTTATGAGAAGTGTTGACTTAATGAAATGTTTGGCTTAACATAAAGCAAAAAGTGATAAACAACCTGCCCAACACCGAGCGGACATGGACATTTGCATAATTGATTGAAGGAATAGTGTCACGTGATTTTTGACGTTCCAGAAAACACCGTATGTCTTTATATTGTAATGTACTTTGTTAGATGCAATATCAGAAAAAAATATTACAAAATTTGTTGATAAATATTTAAACATAAAATACATTTAATAAAGATTGTGAAACAAACAGTCATATTTATTTAAACCATTTTGGACTTCAAACTTTATATGGAAAAAATAAAGAATTAATAGAATTAATTTATTTATTCCAATGTTACGGGGAGAACGGATCATTAAAGACATTTAAAATAAACGGCTCACCCGCTTTAACACTTTAAAATAAAGAGCAAATGTTATGAAAATCACAGGAATTATTGTTGATGATAAGAGGAATGAACACAGTAAAAGAGTTTTCAGGTAAATTAATTTGTTTCCATTTTAAGGGGGGGGGAACAGATTTTATCAGGCGCTTAAGATATTTTGTTCCCCCATCCTAACTTTGGCAAAAAAAGAGCAAATGTTATGAAAATCACAGGGTTTCTTATTGATTATAAGGGGAATGAACACAGTAAAAGACTTTTCAGGTAAATTAATGTGTTTCCATTTTAGAGAGGGGGAACAGATTTTATCAGGCGCTTAAGATATTTTGTTCCCCCATCCAAACTTTGGCAAAAAAAGAGCAAATGTCTTCAAACTTGCAGGATTTCTTATTGATCATAAGGGGAATTAACACAGTAAAAGACTTTGCAGGTAAATTAATTTGTTTCCATTTTAGAGAGGGGGAACAGATTTTATCAGGCGCTTAAGATATTTTGTTCCCCCATCCTAACTTTGGCAAAACAAGAGCAAATGTTATGAAAATCACAGGAATTATTGTTGATGATAAGAGGAATGAACACAGTAAAAACCTTTCAGGTAAATTAAGTTGTTTCCATTTTAGAGAGGGGGAACGGATTTTATCAGGCGCTTAAGATATTTTGTTCCCCAATCCAAACTTTGGCAAAAAAAAAGCAAATGTCTTCAAACTTGCAGGATTTCTTATTGATCATAAGGGGAATTAACACAGTAAAAGACTTTGCAGGTAAATTAATTTGTTTCCATTTTAGAGAGGGGGAACAGCTTTTATCAGGCGCTTAGGATGGGGGAACAAAATATCTTAACTTTGGCAAAACAAGAGCAAATGTTATGAAAATCACAGGAATTATTGTTAATGATAAGAGGAATGAACACAGTAAAAACCTTTCAGGTAAATTAAGTTGTTTTCATTTTAGAGAGGGGGAACGGATTTTATCAGGCGCTTAAGATATTTTGTTCCCCCATCCTAACTTTGGCAAAAAAAGAGCAAATGTTTTCAAACTTGCAGGATTTCTTATTGATTATAAGGGGAATGAACACAGTAAAATACTTTTCAGGTAAATTAATGTGTTTCCATTTTAGAGAGGGGGAACAGCTTTTATCAGGTGCTTAAGATATTTTGTTCCCCCATCCAAACTTTGGCAAAGAAAGAGCAAATGTTATGAAAATCACAGGAATTATTGTTGATGATAAGAGGAATGAACACAGTAAAAACTTTTCAGGTAAATTAAGTTGTTTCCATTTTAGAGAGGGGGAACAGATTTTATCAGGCGCTTAAGATATTTTGTTCCCCCATCCAAACTTTGGCAAAAAAAGAGCAAATGTTATGAAAATCACAGGAATTATTGTTGATGATAAGAGGAATGAACACAGTAAAAGACTTTTCAGGTAAATTAATTTGTTTCCATTTTAGAGAGTCCGGACACATTATTTCAGGCAGCTGAAATATCCATTCTCTCCTCTTCTCCAATAACTTTGAGAAATAAAAAGCACCTGTTTCCAAATTCTCCAAATATTATGTGTGATAGCATACTAGACATTTCCTTAATCCAGTAATATCATATTTTACATTAGAACGGGATTTACCAAAAAGTTTACACTCTGATCTTTTCAGGAAGTCTTTATTTTTTTTGCCCTGCTATCGGCCAGCTTCCCTCCTCCTCCTTTGTCAGAAATGAAAAATTATAAATGCACACAACGTGTTGGAAATCTGTGTTTGTTGACTGACTTTTATTTGTCAGGCTTACGAGACAAAAGCTGAAAAAAAGATCGATTCACTTCGCGTTTAAAATAACACAAAACAGCGTAAAAAGACCTCCACACAAGACCTCGTTTATTTATGTATGTATTTTTATTTTGATAGCTGCCGATTAAACTGAAAGTTACAACATTGACATGATTATATGAGTAGTTTTTACCGAGAAATCGATCAGAAGCGCCGTGAATATGGTCAGATCCGCCGGATCCACCTCTCTGACTGCAATGCGCGCTCCCGACACAGGGGGAACAGATTTTCACAGGGGAACAGAATTTCTCACAAGACCGGCTTCATGACTTCGTCCTCATATCCGTCCACCATTTTGTAGATATCTACTGGTTTCCACACTCTGCCTTGCTGTACTGCATTATAACAAAATAAATAAAATAACGGGAAGATCAGTTTTCCTTACAAATATGCGAGAGTTCACTATTCACTAAATGTGAAATCATAACTTGCTGAATTTCTCTTCGTCCTGGTGGACTGTTTCGGCATTAAGAAAACGACAGACCTCTTTCTGTAAGAAACAAACAAAGCAACTCGCCTTGCTCCACGAGCTCGCTTATTTATAAAAGCTTTCTTATCGTGAGTTCGGTCTTATGGACCGCCGCGGTGTCATCTGTTGTTTTCCGCCGGAACATTGCTTAATATCAAAACGATACTGAAAAGGTAACTCCGTGAAATAAGACTTTTTCCACCATTTCACACAACGCACGGGTATTTTCGTTCATGTTGGGTGTAGCAGTAGCGCCCGTTAGCATGGGTGCAAATCTTCCTCTGGAGTTTAATGGCGGATGCTTGACCGACTATAAAAGCGCATTACTGCCATCAACTGGACTGGAGTGTTAAATGAAAGTTGACAGAAAAAAATACGTTCTAAAAGTTTTTTTTCTCAAAAGTTACTTGACATTATATTTTATTTTTATTATAATTAATTGCTAAAATGTTTTTAAATGTATAGATGTTTATTTACTCAATTCTACTTTGAGCTGTCTCCTTTTTAGTTTATACAGAATATGATTCATAATCCGTGAGTTATATTTAGTGCTTAACTAACAAAACTTTAAAAAAAGAATACAAATGTTTATACTCTATCGGAAGGTATCACATACTTTCAACCATTTTGTTCTTCAATTTAAACTTGAGAGTTAAGCAACTAAATTCTGATTAATCATCTGTAGTTTCTTAAGTCCTGTATTGTGATGTGGAATGACCACTACCACTCCAATATAGCATGACTCTGGGTCTTTAAAGCAATCAGTGAACATTAACATTAGTTTGAATATTATTCACCAAAATTCTTTATGCACAATAAACCACTCTGGAACATGCTTTTTATTATTATTTTTGATTAAGTTGTGCAATTCCTCCCATCACAAGATAAATCTTCAGATAGGAGGAATGTCAAAGTAAGATCACATTTCACAAAAGTCCATTGTATGTAATCATGCATATTCTTTTAGATAATCAATTCAACCAAAACTACGTTTTTCAGTGCTCCTAACACACATGTAATATATATTTTAATGGATAAGATGGATTGTTTTAATATTCTTTCTCCAAACATACTTCTTTATGGTGAACAGAAGGTAAAACGGGTTAGCTACAAAATTAATGAGTCAAAAGGCGGTGCTCAACAGTTGATTTGCATTTGCATGGCTCTCAGCAACTTCATTTAAATACAAAAACCTCTGCTAGGCACAAGGGGAGGGGGGTGATAGGGGAACACGAACACAAAGCGTTTTTGACCATTTCTGGCAGTGTTTGACTGACAAAAACCTCTTGCCGAAAGCCCTCAATCTCCATGCTCACGGCAGAACAAGGTGTCAATAGCTGTCGAAAATCTCATTTTTCGTCCTGTGTGGACTTCTGGCATTTTGGCATTTCCTTCTCCCCAGTCTTCCTCCAGACTCTGGCACCTTGATTTCCGAATGACATGCAAAATTTGCTTTCATCCGAAAAAAGTACTTTGGACCACGGAGCAACAGTCCAGTGCTGCTTCTCTGTAGCCCAGGTCAGGCACTTCTGCCGCTGTTTCTGGTTCAAAAGTGGTTTGACCTGGGGAATGCGGCACCTGTAGCCCAATTCCTGCACACGCCTGTGCACAGTGGCTCTGGACGTTTCTATTCCAGACTCAGTCCACTGCTTCCGCAGGTCCCCCAAGGTCTGGAATCGGCCCTTCTCCACAATCTTCCTCAGGGTCTGTTCACCTCTTCTCGTTGTGCAGCGTTTTCTGCCACACTTTTTCCTTCCCACGGACTTCCCACTGAGGTGCCTTGATACAGCACTCTGGGAACAGCCTATTCATTCAGAAATTTCTTTCTGTGTCTTGTCCTCTTGCTTGAGGGTGTCAATGGCGGCCTTCTGGACAGCAGTCAGGTCAGCAGTCTTACCCATGATTGCGGTTTTGAGTAATGAACCAGGCTGGGAGTTTTTAAAAGCCTTGGGCATCTTTTACAGGTGTTTAGAGTTACTTTGTTGATTCAGATGATTAGGTTAATTGCTCGTTGAGAGAACCTTTTCATGACATGCTAATTTTTTGAGATAGGAATTTTGGGTTTTCATGAGCTGTCTGCCAAAATCATCAATATTAAAACAATAAAAGACCTGAAATATTTCAGTTGGTGTCCGATGAATCTAAAATATGACAGTTTAATTTTTATCATTACATTATGGGAAATAATGAACTTTATCACAATATGCTAATTTTTTGAGAAGGACCTGTATATTTGTGCACATACTAACCATAATCGGAATCTGAAATGAATTTAGATATCATGAAATGCTAAATTTGACTTTATTTTTAAAAACTAACACTCAGCATAACTCCAACTCCTGCCTATCTAGCTGGCAGTTTCAACGGTTGCCGAGGGAAAACCAAGAGTTGATCATTTTGCCAGGCTTTATTGACTATTTACATGCTTTTAGTTTGGCTTTAGACAATAAGTTTCAAGTTTTAAGTAAGCCTATGGCTCATTAACATCTCCAACACATCACTCAACCCATGCCAGTAACTGGCCTTCGAAAAAAAGATGCTTTGGAGATAACATCGACCATCAAGATGGAAAGAAAACATCAGGACTGTTTTCCGCTCTATAAGACGCACCTAAAAACCTTCAATTTCCTCAAAAGTTGACAGTGCGTCTTATAATCCGGTGCGCCTTATATATGGACCGATATTGAAACACAACAGGCTTAGCAACTACGGTAAGCAGCCCCCGACTTCATTTTCGCCTGTAGAAGAAGAAGCGCGCGGTGCATGCTGGGATAGTTGTCAGAACGCTGGTTTGTAATCTATTAATAAAGTTTGACTGACCTATATCTACCTTCCGACCGTCTAGAATCAGGTCGTCTGCAGGTCATTTAGCACCACGTTTCTCCACGAGCATACTGTGCGCAAACGGAGAAGGGTGACCATCGTCCAGCCACGCCCCGGCTGGCCCCGGAGTCAGACTGTTTTGTTGACATTCCGTTTAGTGCAGCTCCATCTAGTGGATGCATAACGTAACTCCAGTCTCTACTGTAGCGTTTATTCTATGCGCCTTATAATGTGGTGTGCCTTATATATGAAAAAAGTTTTTAAAATAGGCCATTCATTGAAGGTGCGCCTTATAATCCGGTGCGCCTTATAGTGCGGAAAATACGGTACTTGTATAAGAGGAATTCGTGTCTGAAGTAATAAGATTCTCAGGGTGAGTTGCAGGGTGAGTTATTGTTTTTAGAACACTGTTAGCATTCCACTGGCAGACAACTCTAGTGTCACGGTAGCAATGAGTGAGTAGCGCTGTGCCCCGCTGATGAACTACATGAACTACATGAATAATTATTTTATTTGACCTAAAATGAAATATTTATGTTGTTTTTTCTTTGGCTTGAAGAAAGACACCGTCTTACATATATGTATTTTTTCCACTTATTTTTAGAAGTTTGATCAAGGTAGTCAATCTATTTTCTTTATTATTTTATAAAGAAACTGTTTCCCAACTAACGCGATGTTATACTCCTAATTGCACTGACTGATGTGAAAAGTTGTTTTTACACGTTTTTGACTAAGCTTATGAAACTATTTGTGTATTTTCACTAAAATATACACAGAACACTGGTTTGTACTGTTGCAAAGTTATCAAATAAGTTTAGAATTCAGTACTCATTGTGTGGTGTTGTGGTGGACCCAAATGCAGCAGGCAGCAGACATACAAGTGGGTGTTTTAATGAAGAAAATCAACCAACAAAAAAATCCAAAGGAACAAGAAAGTCCAAAAACAAAACAAACTGGAAACTACTGAAAGTAGTTTTAAATTCTTGGGGGTACTATGAAAAATAATAATAATATATTTACACACACAATTGCTTCTTTGTGTGCTTTGGAGTTTCTGTGCTGATGAAATTTTTTGGCGAAGCGTTTAAAGCTGGGTAGCTCTTGCAAAATGGAGCTGTATTTCTCTCAGCCTACTGGCTGCAATGTTGACACCTTGAGATGCCATGAGGCCTAATTCTGAACATCACGGCATGGAGTGCATTCCAGACAGAGGGATAATCAGTAGGCCTAGTAGTAGTAGGCCTGTTTGAGGTTCCTCAAACCAGATGTTGGACTGGATTTTATTTCAATGTTATTTGTGAATGTTGGAGCCTCATTTTCAACAGTGGAGCTATAAAGGTTGAAAAAGGTTACCATTTTGGAGAAAGTCTCATTAACATCAATATTTCCATTAAATAAGAGGCAAAGAAAATGTGTTTGATAGAGGACAAGCCTCTCAGACTCTGAACCCAACAGCACCAAACTATTTTATATTAGACAATTAATTTAATTTCACATAATTATTGCGGTATTGTTTTTGTTAAATTTGTTTGTTAAATACTTAATGAAACATATTTACCACGTTTGATGTTTGTTGTGAATGACGTGGTATACTCGCAGACGAACGAGGTAATTGGTCCAAGTTTGTCGTTTATTGAAACTATGGCGGCTGTGATGCGCCAAGGCAAAGATAAACAAAGGTAAAACAACCCGAACAGGTGATCAACTCTAAACCACTTGCATCTTTTTATTCTCCGTCTCACTTTGTCATTTAAGCACACCTGTTGCCATGGCAACCGCCTGCGCTCCACAAGCCGACCAGAGATTACGTTAAAAACATAACATTCAGTCTGTTACGATATCAAGTTTTCAGGCTTGATATTTATTTTTCCATTATTAATAAGCGCTCCCCTGAACACACCGGTGGTTGATTAGTTAATTTTAAACTCCTGCTCTGCTAGTTATTTTGGCATGGAACCGAAACGCACAGAAATGCGCAACACCATGTTGAAACAATAATCACTGAGATTATTATTTTAGTTGTGTCATTAATTTGAACACGTTTTGTTGATTTTTTTTTTGTTGTTCTTTAATAAAGTTACAAACGTTTTAAGCGAGTCAGAGGAGGACTTGCAGGTCTCAGCTTCCTGGCGGTGTTCAGTTTGTCATGTAATGCCGAGATCGACTCTCGCCCCTGAATCACTAATTCTCCTGGTTAGCAGCAACCGTTAGCTGAAATATCTCTATTTATAGACTTAGAGGGGAGGGGCGGGCCAAGGAGGACCGAAAGATTTCATTGGATAAGCCCAATGTCCATCAATAAAATCAACCAATGGGGCTGTCGTGGTCAATAAAAATTATATGTAAGATACTTTGTTAAATTATGAAGGCGTAGGGCTGCCATATATGGACAGTAAATGCATCAGTCTGTAGTCCTGAGGGACAGTCCTCCCCTGAACAGAAGTTCAAACTAAATGCAGCTTTTTTTTTTCTGTTCAAATTGTCAACATGCCACAGTGGTGGGTGCATTGGTCCAATTTACACGCCACTTCATACTTTTACCCGCATTTGGCCAGTGGCGGGTGCTAATTTCCACCCCTGCTTTCAAGCGTGGCCAATAAACTGCCCCTCACTCTCACAGGTTTCTGTGATGTTCTTATCAGGAAGAGGGTCCCCAAATTAAATTTTGCTCAAGGCCCGATACAACATTGGACCAACCCTGCGTGATGTGCTAAATCTGCTGCACTGGATCTCTCTGCTGCATCCAAAGGGACAAATGGGGAGATTTAATTTATGAGACACTATTTCAGGGGTGGGCAATTCAAGTCCTCAAGAGTCGGTGTCCTGCAACTCTTAAATGTCCAACACACTTGAATCCAATAGCTGAATCACCTCCTAAGTGCAGTCAAGTTCTCCAGAGTCCTGCTAAAGATCCTCATTATTTGAATCGGGTGTGTTGAAGTAGAGATGGATCTAAAAGTTGCAGGACCGGCCCTCGAGGCCTGGACTTGCCCACCCTTGCACTAGAGACTAAGCATTTCCATTTTGTAACTGTTGAGCTTTTAGGTTTTAAGTTCCACAAAGGATTTTTGTTTTTGTTGCTTTGTTTTAAGGAACACGTTTTTCTGATCTTAGCATGGCTGCGCACAGCAACTCTGCTGGACGGGAGGTCAGACAAAGTTTGAAATCAGTATTTAAGTAGGGGTGCACTGATTTGTCAGACAGCCTATTTATCTGTGCCAATTTAATTAATTTTGGGAGATTGCTGATACCTACATATGAAACCAATCTTGTCCCATGATTTTATCTACCTAAAAATCAGCTACTGTTCTCTTCTGAGGAATGACTGACAGGCCAGCCCACAATGTCATGTATGCATGTTTGTAGTTAACAATATTTACCCCACTGTTGTTAACCCACGAACTTTCTTGCTATATTTGCCGACATCCATTCATCCATCCATTTTCTTCCGCTTATCCGGGGTCGGGTCGCAGGGGCAGCAGCTTCAGAAGGGAGGCCCAGACTTCCCTCTCCCCAGCCACTTCTCCTAGCTCCTCCGGGGGAACCCCAAGGCGTTCCCAGGCCAGCCGAGAGACATAGTCCCTCCAGCGTGTCCTGGGTCTTTCCCGAGGCCTCCTCCCGGTGGGACGTGCCCGGAGCACCTCACCAGGGAGGCGTCCAGGAGGCATCCTGACCAGATGCCCGAGCCACCTCAACTGGCTCCTCTCGACGTGGAGGAGCAGTGGCTCTACTCTTGAGTCCCTCCTGGATGACCAAGCTTCTCACCCTATCTCTAAGGGAGAGCCCAGCCACCCTGCGGAGGAAACCCATTTTGGCCGCTTGTATCCTTGATTTTGTTCTTTCGGTCATGACCCAAAGCTCATGACCATAGATGAGGGTGGGAACGTAGATCGACCGGTAAATCAAGAGCTTCGCTTTTTGACTCAGCTCTCTTTTCACCACGACAGACCGGTACAGCGCCCGCTTTACGGCAGACACTGCCCCAATCTGCCTGTCGATCTCCCGCTCCCTTCTTCCCTCATTCGTGAACAAGATCCCCAGATACTCCTCCATTTGAGGCAGGATGACCCCCCTGACCCGGAGAAGGCACTGAGCCTCATCCCGGACGCTTCACACTTGGCCGCGAACCGCTCCAGAGAGCTGCAGATCACGATCTGATGAAGCCAACAGGACCACATCATCCGCAAAAAGCAGAGATGTGATCCTAAGACCACCAAAACGGATCCCCTCAACACCTCGGCTGCGCCTAGGAATTCTGTCCATGAAGGTAATGAACAGAATCGGTGACAAAGGGCAGCCTTGGCGGAGTCCAACTCTCACCGGAAACGAGCCCGACTTAACTGCCGGCAATGCGGACCAGACTCAATAAACTTAATAAAGAATTTTTACATTTTGAATTGAATTTAATCTGCAGTAGGAAACCTCATGTTCTCAGTCACCAGTGGCCAGTTCCATCTTCTATGCAGTGGTGGGCTGGGTTGCTGCAATTAAGGTAAAAGACTAAGACAGAAAGACTGAGTCAGTTGGGGGGATCAAGCTGGCTCCACTGGAAGAGGTGAAGAGAGGCAGAATGCTGAAGAAGATCAGAGCTAGGATAGCTCAGTGTGGTTGGACAGCCAGAGGAGCAGAAATAGCCAAAAACGACTGCAGCCCAGATGTGCAATCAAACATGTTGCTAATTATTTTTGTCTCCTATTTAATGGAAATATTGATATTGATGAGATTTCATCCAAAATGACAACATTTTTCAACCTGCATAGCTTTGCTGTTGAAAATGAGGAGTTTACCTTCATAAATGACATTGAAATAAAATCCAGTACAACATCTGCCTTGCAGTGACACCTCTAGAACCTGTTGTTGGAGGAAAAATATCCCAACTTCATAAGATGCGCTTTTAATTTTAAACAGTGCTCTTTGGTTTCTCCTTTTAGCCTCACATTTAGATTATAAAACCAAATTTCAGATCAACCATAACTGCTTGACACCCCCGTGTCAGAAATCTCACGAGGAAGTCACTGCATTAGATCTTCTATCACTTTAATTTGCATATAAAATAAGTCAGTAAAGTTTCATTTACGATTGTTATAACTTTGTGTTATGTGGTAGAGCTCAGGTGACTGGTGAGAGAAAAAGTAGATCTTTTTCTCAAAAAGTTTGAACACTCCTGCACTAGACGGTTTCTCAGTTGGTCAGGGAATGACTTGGAATTTCCTCAAAAAAGTGGAAAAAAATAATGCATATAATATGAAAGACGATGTTTTACTTCAACCCAAAGGACACCCGACGTAAATAATAATTTTATTTTAGATGTTAAAGATGTAGTTTGTCAGTGGAGAGCAGCGCTACTCACTGCTCGCAACCATCGCAGAGTAGAGCTGCATGCTGCTAGAGTGGTATAGATAATAGTAGAGGTGTGCCGATCAATTGACCACTGATCACGATCGACCAATTTCCGTGAAAAAGTATGTGATCAGTAATTGCCGATCACTATCTCCAAAGCATCTTTTTTTCGAAGGCCAGTTACTGGCATGGGTTGAGTGATGTGTTGGAGATGTTAATGAGCCCATGTGCTTACTTCAAACTTGAAACTTATTGTCCAAAGCCATAACAATTAGTAGTGCATTCAGATAACCAACAAATGAAGCTGAATTTTTTTTGTTGATGTTGGGCTTTTTCTTCTGCTCCTGTAGTAACTCATGGCTATCTCAGTGCTAATGCTGTGCCTGCTAAAGATGATGTTCTCATGTGATTTTTCTTAACTTTACTTGCTGAGTTGATTGACCTAATTATTTGAGAAAAAAGGGCTGCATGACTTACAAATGAAATTGAGAGAATTTGTTCAAATTTTCCTTGCTGTGCCGTTTGGTGTAAAATTGAGCAACACTAACTGACTTCTTCCAGAAGACAAAGGCTCACAAACAGGAAAACGGAAAAGCTATTTAAACATTCAGGCATACAGGAAGAGAGCCAAACATCAATATGAGGGTTTATTCAAGAGTTTGTTCAGATTAGTGAATCAATGAAGGCCATGCGGGCTAACAAAATATGTGACCACAGCCTGAAAATGACTCAATGTAGAAACAGTGATTTTATTTTTAATGTCAATACCATTCTGCTGTGGGCCAGCGTGTGTCCCACAGCAAAATAGAACACATTCTGCTGTGTCCCATTCTGCTGTGAGTGTTTGTGTCAGACATTATTAGGTTTCTTCCTGGGTGAGGTCATCTAAAACATCAATTCGCTCAAGATAACACCTTTCAAATGTGAATTTTTTCTTAAAAGCCCCCCACAATCCTGAGTCACATGGACCCCTTCATCTGTCTGACTGCAAACATCCACACATTGATGATGCACTGGTGAGAAAAGCTTTCCTGTTTGCATAACCATCCATCTCTCCTTGACTTTCCTTGTGTCAGGTTGTTCTAGGCTCTTTAGAAGATTTTCTCATAAATTTGGAAAAAATGTTGAATGTAAGATTAGTGTCTCAGACCCCCCAGACAAAATTAAGGATTTTGGCTTTACTGATGAACAGTGAGGTTTATTGAAGTACACCCTGAGTTTCACTGCAAAAGTTGTATGTACAAACACAAAAGCTACAAAACACACTCTTACATCCGTAACGTTTGAAAACTGAAAATAACGTTCAGTACTAACAATATCAACTGATCTTAGAACTATACCGTATTTGATTACAATAAAGCAAATTCACAATTCCAACTGATCAATATTAGAAATATCCTATTTACAAAATAAACATACCTTGTGCCTCTATCAAGGGGCCGCTAATAAAATTTTTTATAATACTGTTGCAACTTATCTTCCATTCCTTCTGTTGCCAAGCTGGCGCTGCAAAACACAAACAGCGGAAGCTCTCTCATCATCAAATAAAAAACCGGAAGTCAACCATATACTACACAAAACAAGATGAAATAAAGGCAACAAGCACCAAAAAGGGAATACAACAAATAAAGAGCTTAACCGGGGGTTAATCCTGAGACCAGCACGTCCTCCTGATTTGCTTCATTGGAGTTCTCCCAGTGTGACCTGCAGACTGAAGCCCTGCCTGTGACCAGTGTTCCCAGTATAATTAATAAATGTTTTATTCTTTCACTTTTTGTGTATTTTTAAATATCTCAATCTGAAAGTATTAGTGTATTAATGCAGCTTATGTAATGAAATAAAAATAATTTACTCTGTTAGAATTATTTTCACTCTTTGCTGTCAATAGCAGAGTTGACATACTGTAATAAATATTCTCTGGAAAAAAGTAAGAAAAATATGTAGTTTAATGTTTGACAATGACTGATTTATAAATCAAAAGTCATTTCTCAATAACGTATAAACAATAAATACAGGAACATTATTTGTTGTCTTGAAATGGAAAATGTACATTAAATTATGGAATTATGTAATAAAACACTGTAAAAGTGTGTCTGTTCATCAATTTCAATATAAAAATTATCAGAATCATTTCTATCAAATAAAACATTGTGCTCTTTATTCAGAAATGCCCCAAAACAATTAAATAATCACATCCAAAGTTAGAAACTCTGTCTAGTAATTTCTTTGATAGCCAAATATATTAAAGTGTGTGAGAAAATGTGTCAATGATGGGTATTAACTTAAAATACTTTGTAGAACGGCACTTTGTAAAGTTCGGTCCATTCACTTGTATTAGCTTACTGGCACATATTCCACATTCAATATGGCGGACGCTGTTACGTATCGCAGCAACGGGCCGGCCCGCTCCATGAGGCGTCTACGTATTAATGTCTATGATCTTTTGATGGTCTCTGTCTCGTCTCGGACTCGACCGCATTTGGTCTCGGTCTAGGGTTGCCACCCGTCCCTAAGAATACGGAGTCATCCCGTATTTGGTTGTTAAGTGTTGCGTCCCGTATTGAACGGGAAGCGATTTGTTCCGGATTTCTATAAATGTTCGATAGACACGCCTATCACACATATATCAGCACCAGTGGTGAAAGTAGTTTTAAATTCTTGCGGGTACTATGCCAAAAAAAAAAAAATACGACAAAAAAAAAATTATATATACATATATTGCTTTGGAGTTTCTGTGCTGATTAAATTTTTGCTAAGCGATAAAAGCTGGTAGCTCTTGCATTGTTACAGAATGGAACTGTATTTCCCTCAACCCACTGGCTGCAATGTTGACACCTTGAGATGCCATGAGACCTAAATCCTGAACATCATGGCATGGAGTGCATCCCAGTTTTCCATGTCTGGCATATAACCATTCATTTTAGCTTTTAAACTGGTTATATTGATCCTGTGTCCAGACAGAGGGATAATCAGTAGCCTAGCATCATGACCTGTCTGTCCTGAAGATCCTCCAGCTTCCACTTCATCTTCCTAAAATGGTGCCTCCTCATCCTGACTCTCATACTGACAGTAGGAACCACAGAGCTCTGTTAGCTAGTAGTAGTAGGCCTGTTTGAGGTTCCTCAAACCAGATGTTGGACTGGATTTTATTTCAATGTCATTTGTGAATGTTGGAGCCTCATTTTCAACAGTGGAGCTATAAAGGTTGAAAAAGGTTATTATTTTGGATAAAATCTCATCAACATCAATATTTCCACTAAATAAGATGCAAAAAAAATTGTTTGATAAAGGAAAAGCCTCTCGGACTCTGAGCCCAACAGCACCAAACTATTTTTTATCTTAGGCAATTAAATTTTACATAATTATCGTGGTAGAAGCCATTTGTTTGTTAAATACTTAATGAAACATATTTACAGTGTTTGATGTTTGTTGTAAATGACGTATAGTCACAAAGAACGGAGGTAATTACTCCAAGTTTGTCGTTTATTGAACACAGTAAAAAAAAATTCCTTAAAAAAACCCGGAAAATGTCCTGGTAATTTTCTGCCAGTACATTTTCTGTTTTTTTCCGGAATTTCCAGCAGAATTTTTCCCGTAATTTAACAGCTTTTATATGTTAAATTTTAAACACAGAAAACTGTTAAATTACGGAAAAAAACCTGTTATATTGCGGGAAAAAATTCTGCTGAAAATTCCGTAAAAAAAACAGAAAATGTACTGGCAAAACATTACCAGGACATTTTCCGGGGTTTTTTTTACGGAAAAATTTGAACTAAAATACTGTTAAATTATGGGAAACTTCTGACGGAAATTCTGTAAAAAAAACTGAAAATATCCTGGCAAAAAGTTACCAGGACATTTTCTGTTTTGTTTTTTTTCTTCCAGAATTTAAATCAAAATATTTTCCATAATTGTAACAGTTTGTGTCAAATATACCAATATTTTGTTAACCCAAAACTGAAATTCTCTGGCTTTTGTGATATATTCAAACATTTTTTAAAAACCTTGAACATTTCCAAATACTTTTGTCTTCCAAACCATTGAAGTCTGTATTGTATATTAATTATAGTGTAAAATATATTTAAGTTAATGTGTTTAATATATTCTTAGCATAATTTTGAAACAAAACTGAATTCTAAGTTCACAGAAAATGTAGTTGAACACAAAACACTTAGTTTTAAAGTAGCTCATGCAAAGTGATATAAAAATGAAACCATTCGACAAACAATTTTCAGATTTTATTTTGCAATTTAAGACCATAAATTGACGTCATCTAGTCTTTATAACTAACCTTTGCTATTATATATTAAGTGCTAAACATATTCTTGAGCTTGCTAATGTTTATCTTCTGTACATCACAACTAATTTATTGCATTTTACTAGACACATTTCAACGTATAAATTAAATGTAAAGCAGTCTTGACTCTAGTCTTTGTAGTCAAACAATTTTGTTAATTACTATAAGATGGAACATACAAAAAATTGCTTTGGAACATGAAAATCATAGTTGTAAACAGGACCAACATACTTCAAAATAAATGCCGAAAGTCAACCACTATTTTTATGAAATACAAGTATAAATATTTAGTTAAAAATCAAAATGCTACATAAACACAGCCTAATGCCAACAACAGTGGAAGACACTGGATTCATGAGTGTGTGCTCGCATTACTAGAGTCGCTGTGAACATAAAACAAAACAGTCCATTTTATGTTTATGTTCTGCAAAAAAAAAAGGTTAATCCAACTCTTAGGTCCAGTTACCAAGAGCTTGAAATGTTCTCTGACCAGTTCTTGTGCTTTGCAAAGGTTCTTGGAGCACTAAGTTTGATGAGATGACCAATCACGTTTAAACTTCAAAAGGCTCAAATTTTCCATGGATTCCAAGTCATTCCCCAGTTCATTAAGGGACTTGAACCATCTGGGTGGAATGCAAAGTTGCTTCTTCACCTTCGTCTGCATTGTGTCAGTCGACTTTGTTCAGGGTTTGAGCCCAGAAAGTCGCTAAACAAAGAGAATGGATACTCAAGTTTAACAGAAACACTTCATGTTATAAACGCACTTTTTTACAAAATGCTTCTAAATTATATTACAGCGGCACATCACCTTGCTCATCAGCGTCTCACCAATTGCTAATAGCTCTTTCACAAACAACATTGAGTAATTTTGATGAATTCTGACAGATAAAAAAAATCTACACTAGGAGTGTGTCAATTACAGATTTCTGGCCAATCTTTAAAAATTCAGATTTTGGCTGATACTGATTGTCTTATCTGAATATTGCTAAATGCAGAAAACGTCAGTGGGTTGGCAACAGTGGGGTGACTATTGATAACTGCAAACTTGGAGACATGACCTGGTGGGCCGGTCAATCAGTCAAACGCAGAGGTGTGACCAAGTCACTGTGTTGCAAGTCTCAAGTAAGTCTCAAGTCTCTGTCCTCAAGTCTCAAGTCAGGAACCTTTAATTTCAAGTAATTTCGAGTCGTTTTTTTTTTTTTTTTTTTTTTACAATTTGCAATTATACATAAAATTCAAATAATAGAGCGTTTGTTCTTTTTAAAATCTGTATTTATCTCAAATGATAGAACATGTGCAGCTGAACACAACGTATAAAAAACATTTTTAAATTGGACCTCTTTATTGCGCAGTTCTGTTAAACTTGATATTCAATAAAAGACGAAAATGCTGACATTTCCACAGCACAATACAAAGAACCATAACAGCAGTTTTTTTCTCTTTTCTCTGACCTGGTCACTGAGTGAACATGTATTTTTATGTGTCCATGTTTGAGTAACACAAGAAACAAAACAAATATATCAACTGAACAATTAACAGAAATCTGCAATTGACGATACTGTATTTCAGTTAACTATTCTGCATTGCATTTGCAAAAAACCAAACTGGCCAAAAGTCTGTCTGTCATTTGTGCACGAATGACAGTCTGTGCACGACTGTCATTTGTGCACGAATGCAGACGCACTCCACTGGAGCACTGCAAGCCGGCACTGCCAAAACTCTGGTGGCCACATTAAACAGTGAAGGAAGAGTGTGCATGTTCATTGCCCAGAAAAAGAGGGCGTTCTGTCCATCAGCAATATGGAGGTAATGACTTGGCTGTAGTGCTGGACTTGTCTGGTCATCCTTCTTCTGCCTCTTACAATAAGCAGCAAACAGTCCTCCATCTTCACAGTCCTTTTGATCTTTATCAGTTGCATTTTCCAGGATCAGATCTGAGAAAACATCCAAGTAACAGTGGCAAAAGAGCCTGTATTAGAATTTTAGACAATAAATAAATAATACAGAAAAGAACACCAAATACAGTCTTTACCTTTAACTTTTTGTGTCACTTCTGTCTTCATGTCCTGACTGCCCAACACATGGTGTTCCACCCACAACAGAGAAAACGCTGGATCCAAAGCAGCTGCTTTGAGGTACACTGGATCTGAAAAGGGTGCAGTGATCCCTTCTTCTGCTCTCCGCCATTTGCACACTGATAAAAATTCAAAGAAATCTTTTGTTCAAAGATCCCTGGAGACTGCTGACCAGACCATTCAGGAAACGGACTTGCGGCTTCAGTTTCTCAAGGTGGTGATTGAGGGACAGCACGGATGGGACAACAGCACTGATCGTGACCATTTTCTCACCTTGTGTCAAATCAGTTGCTTCTTCAAACGGTTTCAAGATGTCCACCATCTCCTTCAACAAGTTGCACTCTCGTATTGTGAATAACAACTTGTTGTGCCCGGCCTTTCCAAGAATAGCACAGAGTTTTAGATGTTCACATTGAAGAACCACCTTCACTTGTCTCACTGTTGAATTCCATCTTGTGATTACAGAAGCAGGGATGCTTTTCCGTTCACCAAATTCAGCTTCAAACACATCTTTCAATGTTGTGCTTGTGTGCAGTAGTGAGCTGAGCTTAGATAGCTTTGAAAGAGCAGGAGATGCCACTTTGGTCTCTGTCAGGCCATCTCTCACCACCAGCTGAAGTGTGTGAGCAAAACATTGCAGGCGATGTTTCTTTCCCAAAGAAGCACCGGCTGTTTCCTGATCTTCCAAGGGTAAGTCATGCCAGAGCTCTGGGTCATCAAGATGATGATCATCATCAGGTTCCTCGCTTTGCTCAGTAGGAAAGCATACAGTGAATGCTTTTCGCATATTGGCAGCATTGTCACTTATAATGTAATCTAGCTTATCTTTGATGTTGTATTCATCGCATACAGCTTCAAACTTTTCACAGATTCTTTCACCTGTGTGCGAGCCTTTGAAGGCCTCAAAGGTCAACAGTTTTGATTTTACCTCGAGCCTCTCAATTTCTTTTTGTATCCAGTGCATAGTGATGCCAAGGAAACCCCTCATCTTTCAGTCTGACCAAATGTCCACTGTCACTGAAACATGATCAGTCTGGCTCTGCAGGGTTTTTAACATCAAATGTTTCTCCGCAGCAAGATCTTCTATTTTTGATGTCATTGTTCTGCGACATATTGGGCTGTATTTGCTGTCGACTACTGTCAGAAAGTGTCGAAAACTCTTGTTTTCCACAATAGACGGGCTGATTACAACCAATAATTAAGTCACGTAGTAAGGCATTTGTAATGGTTTTCTGCTGTGGATGATTCATACATACAGTATGAATCATCCTAGGCAGTGCTGGGCAGTACATGCCCAGCACGAGTGTCCAGAAATTGTGATATGGAAGGCTGTTGAGGTTCATTTGTGATCCTCTTATTCATCTGGTATTCTTCAAATCTGTCAGAAGTAAACGGATGTCAGAAAATAAATTACAGCCATTCATGAATTACATTTGACTTCAGTTTACTCCTTCTAATCATAAACATTAACACTACAACAATCATAGTTTTCAAAAAATGAAATAAGTATATAAGAAGTTATCACAAGTAAAGTCAGGAAGGTCTGGTGCATTTATTTTTCTGCTTTTATTTCTAAGTATGTTAGTTTCAGTCCTCCGTAAATATGGGCCAGATATTCTAAACACAAAATTTGTTTGGGACAGTCACTGTATTTGGTCTGTTTTAACAAATAAACCACATGAAAAAATCAAAATTGTTGCAAATAAAGTGGAGTGGTTTTGAATTTGGATGTGATGGTAAAATAAATATCCGTCAGGCCAAGTGGGTTAAATCTACAGCCAATTTCACATCTCAATATTGATAAAAACATGTTGTGTGAATCAAGCTGGTCAGAATCACTAAAGACAAAATAATGAGCTCATTATTTAATGTCTTACTCAGTTAACAATCCCACTTAGTTTTATATTCAGGGTCAGTGAGATTGTACAATTTTTATTTTTACAGAAAGTTTTGAAAGATGGCCAAAAAAAAAAAACAAGATTTTTTTTTTTATTAGTTTTTCCAGCAAAGATATACTACTTGGAAATGGGTACTATGCGACATGTGACAGTCACGCCGGTCAGTGCATTAAGTCAAAAACAGTTGACTTAATGCAGTGACTGCAGTAAACAATATATTGTCAATATAATTTCCCAACGTAGATGTCTTCAAATACACCAACCATCCTTAGATGATACTAGACCCGGCTCATCATCATGATGGGACAGAGAGACTCTGTTCCCTGAGTTCAGGTCCAGAATCTAACGGAGTACACATGCTAACACGAAGTTAGCTAACGTCAACTATCTTACAGCAAAAGAAAAGTGCCACCTACCGATCTTTGTGAAGTTTCAAATGCCGGACAAAGTTGGACGTCGTGGCATCTCCATCCGATATTCTCTTCTTGCATGTTTTGCAAGTTGCAGTTCGTTTTTTATTTGAAAGTTCATAACCTTCGTAGGCAAAAGAAATTACTCGCGGAAGCATATTCGAGCGGTTATTTCGTCTTTCGTTCCCTGAGCTCTGTAGCGTCGCTGCGTTTTTTTAAATGTCCAAATCCTGTTAATTTGATTGGTTGAGCTGCAGCTACGCACACATACATACATAAGGAGAGAGGAAAAACAGAGGGACGGTCTGTGCATATTGATACGGAATGAGCGAAATTAATTAATGACGGCACTTTATAAATAATGTGTTTTAAATTTTAAGACTGAGTAAAAAATATCAAGTCTTTTCAAGTAAACAGCTTCAAGTCAAGTCAAGTCAAGTCAAGTCCCAAGTCAATGGCATGAAAGTCAAAGTCAAGTCCGAGTCTTTGAGCATTTTTTCCAAGTCAAGTCTCAAGTCGTAATTTTAACGACTTGAGTCTGACTCGAGTCCAAGTCATGTGACTCGGACCCCAGGCAGAGTAGGCGGGTTTTCACGGACAGGAAAATAGCTGAGCGGCAGCGACTCACAGAATGACATCGTTAGCGCTAATACAGTAATGTCAGCATTATCAGAAGTGTTTTGAAGCCGACAGCCAGCATCAGAAACCCCGCCTACATTGCCTGGGGTCCAATCAGAAGCTGAAATTTTAAGTTAACTTCCGTTGCAATCAAACTCTGTAAGAGAGTTTGATAGTGAATGCAAGAGGCTTTGATAGTGAATGAAAGAGAGTTTGATAGTGAATGAAATAGTTTGATAGTGAATGAAAGTAGAGTTTGATAGTGAATGAAAGAGAGTTTGATAGTACGTGAAAGAGAGTTTGATAGTGAATGAAAGAGAGTTTGATAGTACGTGAAAGAGAGTTTGATAGTGAATGAAAGAGAGTTTGTAGGTTTTGTCCCTTGGGGCCTCTCATAGCTGACTGAAACACGAGCCGTCCCCACCCCAGTCTTACCGTCGTCCCCTGGTCTAACGGTTTCCCTCCACCCCCACATTACGTTCGTTCGTCTGTACCCTGGTCTAATGGCTGCTCCCGCTCCCCCCCCCCTAAATTTACGTTCGTTTGTTGTTCGACCCCACCATACTCCCCATAGACATTAATACGTAGACACCTCGTGGAGCGGGCCGACCCGTTGCTGCGATATGCAACAGCGTCCGCCATATTGAATGTGGAATATGTGCTAGTAAGCTAAAGTGAATGAACCGAACTTTTATGAAGTGCCGTTTTACAAAGTATTTTAAGTTAATACCTGCCATTGACACATTTTCTCAAACACATTAATATATTTGGGAATCAAATAAATTACTAAAGAGAGCATTTTTAACTTTTGATGTGATTATTTAATTGTTTTGGGGCATTTCTGAATAAAGAGCACAATCTTTTTATTTGATAGAAATGATTCTGATCATTTTTATATCAACATTGATGAACAGACACACTTTTACAGTGTTTTATTAAATAATATATTTACATAATTCCATAATTTAATGTATATTTAACATTTCAAGTAGAGATGTGCTGATCAGATTTTTTCCTGCCGATACCGATCACCCATGAGGGCCAATCACCGATACTGATCACATAATTATTATAATTTTTTTATTATAAATACTATGATAAAAAGTGTTTATGTAAATAATTACATTATGTGGAAAAAGGAACCATTATGTGGAAAAAAGAACCATGAATTCACCTTAATTTAGACAAAAACTTGTTTTTAATAACTTTTTCCAACAAGAAAACTAAACAAAACAGGCATTCTGCAAATTGTACTGCTATCTGTAATACTATCTTTAACAGACTGATAACATATGAAGGTTCTGAAGAGGCTAAATAATGCAAAGAGCCAAAATAAAACCTTTCAACATTGCCAAAAACAATTCAAGTATAAAACTTAACATTCAAAGGCAAATACAGGTTCCATTACAATAAACAATCCAGAGTTACTGAATGAAAACTTCCTGATAGCATGGCGGCTAGCTGATTACTGCTAGCTCTGAGTGGTAGTTTCTGACTGAGCAGAGTAATTATGCAAATCAGGGAGGAGATCGATTATTTTTTTTTAGAGATATCTGTCTCATGTTAGGACAACAAAAGTTTTAATACGTATGTAAAATGTATTTTTTTAAGTTAGATGCTGCAGCTTTAAACAGAGGTTCGGTGTGAGAGTCACTGCCAGGTGGAGCAGAAGCGGCGTTCCGTCTGTGAAATATTACTACCTGTTGTGTCTTTACTCCAACATAGTATATTTAAAAGAAGAATTCAACTTGAAAGTAACATGAACATGACGGTTACAATGTTTCTTTATTTTCGCTACAACGTTTCACATATCAATACACTGACGGATAACCTCTAGGTAACTCAGTAGCTAGGGGAGTGGTTCCGCTGAAGTAAATAGATCCGCTTTATATACTACACTCCTCCCCTTTTAGATCAATGCCACGTAACAAAAACAACACAAAACATTACCAAAGCTTTAAACACAATTTGTCATTCAGTTGACAAATATTGAAACATTTTTTTTTTTAAGTCCAAAAGTCCCATAAGAGAAACTCATAAATCCAATCTTTTCGGGGGTGCCCTGAGTCGTTCAGGGTTACGCCTAGGAACCTGTGGAGTGCTCTCGGTGGGGGGCACTTCCTCTGCAACTGTAGGTGTTACTGTACTGAGTTCAGAGTTGGCCTCAGGATCATGTGGACGTGTTGGTTGCTCCGGTGTCTTTGGTTGAGCATTCAACAGCTGATCCACATGACGTCTCCAGGTATGGTCTCCAGTGTCCACCTCGTACATCAGGGGGCCGCTCCTGGTGGTTATCTTTCCAGGCGTCCACTTTTCTCATCGGTAGTCACGTGGCAGGACCTGCTGTCCCACATCGAAGCTCCTTGGCCGTTCACCCGAAAAGCTGCTGAACTGTTTGTTCTGGACTTCTCTCCTCAAGTTTGGCTTTAGAAGGTCAATGCGAGATCTGAGCTGTCTGTTCATAAACAGCATTGCAGGTGTCTGATTAGTTGTTGCATGGGCAGAATTGCGGTACACCAAGAGGAAATTGTCAATTTTGTGTTGAAGAGAGCTGTCTTCTTTTGTCATTGCTTTTATGGACTTTTTGAATGTTTGTATGAACCGTTCTGCTAACCCATTTGTTGCCGGATGGTGAGGTGCTGACTTGAAATGCTTGATACCATTCTTTTTCATGAAGTCTTGTAATTCTTCAGTAGTATACTGTGGGCCATTGTCACTCACAATTTGCTCAGGTAGGTCATTCCTCGCGAAGATGGTTCTCAGGACAGAGATAGTCTTTTCTGATGTTGTTGATTTCATTGGGACTACTTCTGGCCATTTAGAGTGAGCATCCACAGCTATGAGAAACAGAGTTCATGAACGGACCAGCAAAATCAATGTGCACTCTCTGCCAGGGTGCAAACGGCCATTCCCACGGGTGTAGGGGAGCCTGTGGTGGTGCGTTTTGAACGCTCAGGCATCCTGGGCAGGTTTTGGTGATGTTCTCAATGTGTTTATCTATCCCTGGCCACCATACATAGCTACGGGCCAGACTTTTCATCTTCACCGTACCTACGTGAGCCTCATGCAGACTGTCCAACACTCTGGTGCGAAGCTTGGAGGGCGCTACCACACGTGATCCACACATCAAGGTTCCCTGGCAGACTGACAGATGATCACGTCTTGCTGAAAACTCAGGAAAGCATGGATTCCCATGGGCAGGCCAGCCTTGTACTGTGATGTCGTACACCTTGGAAAGTGTTGAGTCATTCCGCATTTCTTTTCGTATCATGACATTTATAACTGGCAGTTGGTCTACCAGTGTTGTGAGGAACATTTCTGCCGGGTCACCTGTGGATGGTGGATTCTCCACAGAAGTTGACAGTGGGAGGCGTGACAAACCATCAGCATTGCAATGTTGTTTAGTCCCCTTGAACTCATTGTCATACAAGTGTGCTCCTAAGAACAGGGCCCATCGCTGTAGTCGCGCAGCTGACTACAGCATTAGCCTCCTCACTGGGACTCCTTTTCGTGGATTGAATATTGATACTAGGGGCTGATGATCAGTCACTAAGGTAAACCTTCGGCCATAGAGGTAATGGTGGAACTTTTTGATGCCCCATACTAGGCTAAGGGCCTCCCTGTCTGTCTGTGCATAATTGCGTTCGGCACTTGACAGAGACCTTGAAGCAAATGCAATTGGGCGTTCAAGTCCATTATCCATTGTGTGCGACAGGACTGCGCCAATGCCGCACGGGGACGCGTCACATGCTAGACGGATGGGTCTGGATGGATCATAGTGGGCAAGTAGCTCGTCAGATGTTATTAGTCTCTTTGTTTCTGTGAATGCCGTTTCACATTTTTCTGACCAATGCCATTCCACTCCTGTTTATAGCAGCGCATTTAGTGGATACAGCACTGAGGCAAGGTTTGGCAGAAACTTGTGGTAATAGTCGACGAGACCCAGATACGATCTGAGTTGTGACACATTTTCAGGTTTAGGTGCTTTCAGCACTGCCTCAATTTTCTCTTGTGACTTGTGCAAGCTGTGCTTGTCAATGACATGTCTGCAGTATGAGATTTCACTTTTGAAAAACTCACATTTCTCTCTCTTTGCCCATAGGCCATACTCATTCAGCCTGGTGAGTACTTTGCTCAGGTTTTGGAAGTGATCATCATCATCTTTTCCTGTTATGATAATATCATCCAGGTAGCACTGTGTCCCAGGTATGTCCTGGAGCACCTGATCCATAGCCCTTTGCCAGATGGCTGGGGCTGAAGCAACACCAAACACAAGATGATTGTATTGGTAAAGTCCCTTATGAGTGTTGATGGTTAGGTACTTTTTGCTTGACTCCTCCACTTCCATCTGGAGATAGGCTTGTGACAAGTCAATCTTTGAAAACTTCTCCCCAATAGCCAAGGATGAGAAGATGTCCTCTATTCATGGAAGGGGGTACTGCACCGTGCGCAGCACCGAATTGATGCTTACTTTGAAGTCCCCACATATACACACTTCACATTTACCTTTCTTCATCACAGGAACAATGGGCGTAGCCCAGTCACTCCAGTCAACTTTTGAGAGAATCCCGGATGCCTCTAAGCTTTGCAGTTCAGCGTCTATCTTAGGACGTAGGGCATACGGCACCGGGCGTGCCTTGTGGAATCTTGGATTGGCATCTTTGTCAAGTTCAATTTTTGCTTTTAGGTGTTTTAGTTTACCAATGCCTTTCTTGAACACGTATGCATTAGCCTCCAATAACTGTGACAATCTTTGCTCAGGCCTACTGGTAGAGCTCTTGAGGTCTGTTGAGATATTCAGGGCTTTTATTGCATGCAAGTCAAGCTGAATTCTTCTCAGCCATTCACGCCCTAGTAACGCTGGGCCTGTGGTTTTTAATACATAGAGGTCTAGCTTGTGTTTTTGGTCACCATAGACCACATCCACTTTAAGTTTCCCCTTTGGTGACACTTTTTCACCTGTGTAGGTTTTTAACAACACTGATGTCTTTTGCAGTGGTAAGTGGGACAACAGCCTGTCATAATCGGTTTCGGAGATCACTGACAAAGCTGAACCTGTGTCCAGTTCCATTTTTAGTGTCACTCCAGACACTGTAGTCGTGACCCATATTATGTTTCTGTCTTCTTTGGTTATGCTATGCAGCTCTAAGCATGACAGGTCATCGTCCTCACTGCTGTTTGTGTTGTCAGAATGTTCTGTAACTTTGTGCATTTCATTTGCTTTGGCCTTTTGATTTAGGTTTAAATAAAACCTTTGTTCTTTCCAGATTTTCCTTTTTGGGTATTGGTTTGGTCTGATTTGCATGCTCTTTCTATGTGGCCTTGTTTGTGGCATTTTCTGCATGTCTTTTCTCGGAACCAGCAGTCGTTTGCATTGTGTGAGGATTTACCACACCTGTAGCATTTTTGCTTTTTCCCATTCAAGGGCATTTAATGCACTTCGTTTTCTAAGCTTTTCTTTTGTAGCTCCGATGCACCCTTAGCTGCTGTTTTCATTGAGTTAGCTAGTTCGAGTGCTGTCTTCAAATCTAGCTCTTTTTCGGACAGTAGCCTTTTTTGTGTGCTTGAACAATGCATGCCACAGACCAATCGATCTCTCAAAGCAACGTCAAGTCCCGTTTTAAAGTCACAGTGCTGCAAGAGTTTGCGCAGTTCGGCCACATACTCAGATATGCTTTCATCTTTCATTTGATTCCTTTTATGAAACCTGAATCTTTCCGCTATCACTAGTGGTGCAGGATTGAAGTGCTTCTGCAACGTATCAACAATGTCTTCATATGACTTGCTCGACAGTTTAGCAGGGCTCAGGAGATTATGAAGTACATTGTAAGTTTTAGCTCCCATTAGACTGAGGAGGATGGAACTTATTTTTTTATCCTCGATATCATTAGCGTCGCAGTACAACTCCACTCGCTCTATGTATGATTCCCAGTCTCCACTTGAACTATCAAACTCCTCTACTTTTCCAACGCAAGCCATCCCGGACATGAAATCCAGACATTATCCGTTATCTTTCCACTGTGTGCTATGCACCGTTACTCACGGATCCTTTGCTAGGATTCGTTTTGTCTCCTGCTCTATTTCGTCTTTTTTTTTTCTTCCCACCAGTTCAAAGTCTCATTCCGGGCAGTTGTTCGGGGTTCAGATTCCTCGTCGCCAATTTGTTGTGTCTTTACTCCAACATAGTATATTTAAAAGAATTCAACTTGAAAGTAACATGAACGTGACAGTTACAATGTTTCTTTATTTTTGCTACAACGTTTCACATATCAATACACTGGCGGATAACCTCTAGGTAACTCAGTAGCTAGGGGAGTGGTTCCGCTGAAGTAAATAGATCCGCTTTATATACTACACTACCTGTATCGCGTAGCAGCAGTTCAACAGCAAGAGCAGAACCAGCGTCTTACATCGCAGCTCGAAGACTTAAATAATTTTGGGGGTTATTTGTTTAGCTTTCTGACCATCATGCTAATCCGGGTGTACTTCAATTTTCCGCTGCAACACGTAAACTTCCCCATTCACTCAGTGCGTTATAGTTCCACATTGCTTAGGATTTGTTGCTGCGCGTTTGCGCAGTGTGAAGGAAATAGGAGACCAGCTGCACAGGCAGGCTGCGAAATGAGATGCAGGTGATTGGTATTGGCAACAAGAGCCAATGATCGCCGATCATGCACTTTTTCATGAAAATCGGTCGATTATGATCGGTGACCGATCGATCGGCACACCTCTAGAAAATACATAAATGTTTCCTTCACATTCAGAAAAAGACATTTTCAGCATGTTGGGCTCTGACTCGTAGCATCTTTATAGCTAAATACCGACATGGTGAAGCTGAGCTGGGAAACAGAGACTGAAGAACAGCAGCTCCAGCTTTGATCCTGACTGATCTTTCCTCACTAAATCCCTAGTTTTTAATAAACGTCTCCTCTTACAGCAGTTTTTTATCAGCTCTCTCTCATTAGAAAACAGTATGAAAACGTTAGCTGCTACGCTAATAATCAGCAGTTATTTCGGGCCAATTTAGCTACATAGAAAATATTTTTCGGTTGTTTAGAAGCTAATTTCTGGCTGCAAAGTCAAGTAATTCTGATCTTTCATCCTTACCTGTGGAAGGTAATGTGAATGAATCCAGATTGTTTCGTAAAATGGTTGAAACAAGTCCACATAGCACAGAACTTAAGGGGCTCCGATCGCCCTGCTGCCACATAGAAGATGGCGGACGCTTTTACGTACGACTCGGCGCTCAGTGAGGCATCTACTATTGATGTCTATGATACTCCCCACCATCTCTAACTACCCCCCACTCCAGGCGACATTTCCCATATTCTAAAACCCCAAACTTGACATGGAAAGTATATTTACCGAAGTTAAATGGCCACCTGCTTTTATGTTGACCACTGGGACATCAAATCATGTTTAGCAAATAAGACAACTGCAGCTTGATATTTTTAAAAAGCAGAATTGAGACATAAGTAGCATGACGCCATGCTACTTATGTCACGCGCCCAGTTCAGTTTGACTTGACAAAATGGCTGGTACTTTGAGTTCGGTAAAATACATGAATAGTAATACAACAATCACCGCGTTTTACTTTTATAATACACAAGCAAACACAGCATTGTGAAAATAATATATACCTTTTTTTTTTTTTTTTTTTTACAAAAGACTGCAAAATAATTTGCAATTATAGACTGTGCCAGGAGTCTCACGAAGTTGAAAGAAGTCAACTACAAATATTTCAAAACATTATTCACAGAAAAGAATGTGGAATGTGTTCTTATTTATTTTACTTTACCAGGGAGGTGGCAGAAAGGTAACGCCATCCAACTGAAGTCCAAAAGATATATGCTCCAGGGTCCGGTTAGCGAGCTTGAAATGTTGTCTGACCAGTTTTCGCGCTTCGCGAAGGTTTTTGTTCCCATGATGCAATGCATAAAATGAAAAATACAGTACAAATACCTGTAAAACTAAAAACGGAAAAATTCCTTCAAATTTCTACTGTACATGTATAAAAGGCTCTGATTTTTTCTGTATTTTATTTTGTAATAGTGGTTTAGAGGTCATTATAGGAAGTGACGTAAGCCTGAGTTAGTACTGAGCTAGCGCTCACCATGGCAACCTAATATACCTCCGGATCAGTTTGTTGCATTTTCCAACCGTGAGATCACATTCCCGGTGTAGTCCTGAGAAGTGATGCTCTGAGTGTTAAGTTTATGACAGAAAGTAAGTTACCGCATTTAGCGTTCTATTTGTTCACTCTAGTTTCAGTTATATGTACGTTTCAGCCGTATCTGTTACTGCTTTACGTCGAGTTGTCGCATTAGAGTAATTAAGGGCACAGTTGCCGCCATTGTGTAGAGGTTTATCTGGCCACATGATGGCGCCAAAGTGCTTCTTATGTTAAATTCGGCCAAAGACTGTCTATTTGTGGGTTTCACTGAGTTTGTATAAGTTGAACCTGTATTGCTGTAATACATTAGCCTAATAGCAATTTATTGTTATTGCAGACTGCTGGCAACACTGAGTATCGAGGCAAAATAAACCAGCTCACGACCACAGCAAGTTTTGGTCTCATGTCCTCCTTCCAGTATCTTGACCGATACACCATCTTGTTAGCTGCAAATACCTACGAACCTAACCCCAATTCAACACTGGTCGTTCGAGCCGGAGGCAGCTCCCAACCTGCTATAATACTTCTCCTCGGCTGGAGAGAAG
Organism: Poecilia reticulata; assembly: GCF_904066995.2. Classification (NCBI taxonomy): domain Eukaryota; kingdom Metazoa; phylum Chordata; class Actinopteri; order Cyprinodontiformes; family Poeciliidae; genus Poecilia; species Poecilia reticulata. The sequence continues at coordinate 821,741 of NC_088830.1, read as the reverse complement.
TGAAGACCTCTCACCTGAATTTTTCCCCTACAACCAACTGGAGTCCTCCATCCAACCACCTCATACAGAATTCAGAGCTTTACAGGTTTAAAGAGAGAAGCTACTAAAATCACAGGAAATTCTACAGGAGAGCCTGAGAGAACTTAAAGAAGCGAGGAGTGATATCAAAGCACTGATTGAAGCTGCTCACTCACTGAAGGAGGACATGGCTCAGCTGGCTTCCTCAAAATATACCACTCATCAGCCCCCTATGAGTAGCTCAGAAAGGGTGTACAACACCATCACTAACACAAGGCCGATTAAAGATGAAGATGAGGAGCGGCCTGATCCATCTCCGTGGCCTGAACCTGAAGAGGAGCTGCACACAGGATCCTCCCAACTAAAGGTTGAAGAACAGCATTCAGATTATGGCTTACAGTACTACCCCCCTCCTATTATAGCATCTTTGCCCCGTAAATCTTGTCTGCCGACACGCATCCCCCAGGCTCAGAATCATAGAAGAAACGTCTTCCATGCTCCGTCGCAACATTTTGAGCCATGTTACGCTGGACATCAAGTCATGCAGGTCTGTTGCAACCAAAGCCTGTTCCAGCTAACTCCCCTACTCCAGTCACAGGGGCTGCGTGTGAGATGTCAAATTGGCACAATTCAGCTCCACCTCCTTCAGCTGAGTTAGTGTATAGGGGGCCCAAACCAACAATTTCAAAGTTTATTCATCCAGATCCTTCTGAGTTTGCCAGGCTCCGGATGGCCCTGGAAAACCTACTCCCTCCTAATGCAACTGAGGTCTTTAAGTATCAAATACCTGTGGACCATCTTAAGTTTGATGAAGCTCGGCTAATAGCTGACGCTTACCTGAACTCACCAAAGCCTTATACTGACACCATGGCTGCCCTCCATGATAAATTTGGACAACCACATCAGCTCGCCTTAAGGAAAATAGCAAGTGTCTTAGATGGCCCAGAAATAAGGCGAGGTGATATAGCAGCCTTCCAAAGGTTCTCTCTCCAGGTGCAATCCCTAGTTGGTCTGTTGCAAACATTAGGACTTGAGGGAGAAGTAGAACTGAACTGTGGCTCTCACGTTGCCCGTCTGATAAGCAAGCTCCCTCCAGAGCAAAGAGCTGACTTTCATCGACATCAGTTCAAACTACCTGGCACCACCTACACCCTGTATGACTTATCTGAATGGCTTCGTCATGAGTCATGGTGCCAGGGGTTTGATAGCCAAGATGGTGGGAAGGGTAGTAGAGAACGGACCTGCAGAAAGGCAGATGCCCATCCCTTCAAACAGACTGTAACAGTCCTACACAATGTGAAAGGACCCCCAGAACACACTTCCCTGCCTCCAAAGGAGAGTAGAGCTAGAGGGAAGATTAAGAGCAAAGCCTATTGTGCCTACTGTGAGAGCACAGAACATTATTTCAGTCAATGTGATGGTGTAGTTAAGCTCTCCAAAGAAGAAATAAAGAACTGGATTCAAGTTAACAAACTATGCTGGCGTTGTGCCCAAAACCACCTAGCTGCTCAGTGCACACTGAAGAAACCCTGCAGCCTTTCCCAAGGAAAACACCTGCTAGCTCTTCACGAGGTAAATGCCAGAACTGAAAGAAACGACATGGGTGTTGCTGCAAAGGAAGAAAGTTGCCTTACCAATTCAGCGTCAGGTTCCCTCTACTTAGATCGACATGGGGTCAGCCATCGTGCCCTGCTTAAGATTGTACCTGTGGTTTTAAGTTATGGGCAACGCACTCTAGATACCTTTGCAATCCTGGATCACGGTTCCGAGAGGACCATACTGCTTCCGGCTGCTGCAAAAATCCTTGGTCTGAGGACCTTCCATTACGCACTGTACACTACGATATTCAGATGCTTCGTGGACGTAATGTATCTTTCAGTGTCACAGCAGCTAACCATCCTGGGTTGCAACACAAGATTGAGGGAGCATTCACAGCTGACTGCCTCAACTTAGCTCATCATACATATCCTATTGATCAGCTACAGAGGAAGTATAAACACCTGCAAGGGATCCCAGTGCCGGCGTTGAAGCGAGCCAAGCCGCTACTCCTTATTGGTTCAGACCAGCCGCATCCTATGGAACCGGTTCGGCTTGGCCCACCTGGCAGTCCAGCAGCTGTCCATACTCGACTGGGGTGGACCCTTCAGGGGCCAAGTCTTTTGATGGGGCGGCCAACACAGCCTGCCCTATGTTTATACACATCCTCCCAGTCGGATGAGTTATTTAAGCATGTAGAGCGGCTCTGTCAGATGGATGCAGTACCTTACACATCTGAGAAGGAAGTGACCCGGTCAAAGCAGGATCTTCAAGCTGTGGCTCTGCTCGAAGCTCAAACGGTTTGCATAATGGTGGATGGCATGCTGAGGTATGCCACACCTCTCCTTCGCCATGCACAGATGCCACAATTGAATGCACCAAAGGAATCTGTCATGGCTATGCTTTGAAGCACAGAGAGACGCCTATTAAAGGATTCCCGTCAGGCTGAAGCCTACAGAGCAGAAATGCAGAAGTTGATTCAATCTGGAGCTGTAAAAGAAGTAACACCAAGCACCTCATCAACAGAGAACTGGTACATTCCCCATCATCTCGTCAGACATAATGGGAATAATCGCCTGGTTTTCAACTGCTCTCATAAATACCTTGGACAGTCCCTGAATCAGTTTCTGCTGCCTGGCCCCACACTTGGAGCCCCCTTACTAGGAGTCCTAGTCAGGTTCCGTAAATATCCCATTGGGGGGGTGGAAATATCAAAGGGATGTTCCATCAAGTACTTCTCCAGAAGGATCGCCCCCTATTGAAGTTCCTTTGGTGGGATTTAAAGGTGGATGAACCTCCTAAAATCTTTGAGTGGCAGGTCCTGCTCTTTGGGACAACCTCAAGCACCTGCTGTGCAACATTCGCTCTACTGCGTCATGTGACAGAACACACCCAGCCCGATGACAACCTAAGATTCTCCATTGAGAAATGTTTCTACGTAGACAACTGTCTGCAGAGTGTTGGTTCACCTACAGAAGCCAAAATCCTTGTAAACCGACTGAGGGAACTGCTAAAATCAGCCGGCTTTGAGTTACGTCAGTGGGCTTGTAATGACCCCAGTGTTGTGAATCATCTGCCTCCCGAAGCGAGATCGCAAAGTCTGGATCTGTGGCTGGCAGAAGACAAATCCAACTCTTCAGAGACAACACTCGGGCTCAGTTGAGACTGGAATACAGACACCTTGGGCTATAAGCACAGACCTGTGTCCTATGAGATGCTAACCCTTCGAAACATCTACAGAGTTCTAGCATCACAGAGGGAAGGCTCTAGCAGAACTCAACGTGCCAAACACGTGGTCAGATGGACCCCCCTTTCTGCTCCACAGTCCCAACACATGGCCAGAAAAGCCCAACTCTGAGCCCCTAAATGAGGAATCAGAGCTCAGAAAGACTATCTTCTGTGGAACAGTGACCACCTCCACACCTGCCTGTCAGGATGGAATGGAGTACAAGTCCTGGCAGGAGCTCTTGGATGTAATTGTTAAGGAACATCAAGAGCAAACGCTCTCACCTTCTCTACCTAATGCTGAGGAATAGCTGCTGAACAGGCCATCCTTAGACGAGCTTAACAGGAGTCATTTCCAGAGGAGTGTCATTTGCTTGTTGAAGCAAAACCTGTTCCATCCAGAAGTTGGTTATTCACCTTGGCACCTGAACTGGATACCTCAGCAGGCCTTATCAGAGTAGGAGGTCGATTACGACGTCTAGGAGGTCTTGATGGATCGACCCCACATCCTATTGTCCTGGACCCTACTCACCCCTTCACACGTCTTCTCATCCAGAAATATGATATCGATCTCCATCATCCAGGCCCTGAACGGATCTTTGCAGAGCTGCAGCGATCTTACTGGATACTGTTTGGAAGAGAAGCAATACGTAAATATCAGCGCACCTGTCCTGGGTGCCAGCGTTGGAGGACTCAACCCTCAATTCCAAAGATGGCTGACCTTCCTGTCGCTCGGCTTAGGCTATATAAGCCAGCCTTTTACTCCACTGGTGTGGACTGTTTTGGGCCCATGATAGTGAAAATAGGAAGACGGCAGGAGAAACGCTGGGGTATCATTTTCAAGTGTCTGACAACGAGGGCAGTACACTTGGATCTCCCAAGTAGCCTGGATGCAGATTCTTTCCTTATGGCCCTGAGGCGATTCATCGCCAGGAAAGGAAAGCCTGCAGAGCTGTGGTCTGACTGTGGGACCAATTTTAAGGGAGGTGATTGAGAACTCAGAGAAGCCTTTGCCAACATGTCAGAGATGCTGCAGGGGCAGCTAGCCTCCCAGAAGATTAAATTTCAGTTTAATCCCCCAGCAGCCCCACATTTTGGTGTGGGAACGAGAGGTTCGTTTAGTGAAGTCAGCTCTCCGAACCTGTGTGGGTTCCCAACCTCTTCAGGAGGAGGTACTTCTGATAGTTCTTCTGGAGGTGGAATCAATATTTGAATTCAAAGCCTTTGGGCTATGTATCAACTGATGTGGCAGATGTGGACCCTGTGACTCCTAATAGTCTCCTCATGGGGCGGCCTGATGGATCTCTACCTCAAGTGGTCTACCCAGAGATAGAAAACCTCAGTCGAAGATGTTGGCGGCACTCACAGATTCTCGCTGATCACTTCTGGGCCAGGTTAATCAGATAATACCTTCCTGGCTTACAGACAAGACACAAATGGCAATCAAACCCTCCTGAACTTCTGCAAAATGCCGTCGTTATGGCTGTGGATCCCAAGTTGCCCCGAGCCTTATGGCCGATAGGTCATGTAATCAAGATTCATCGGAGCGATGATGGACTTATCAGATCTGCGGATGTGAAAGTTAATGGACATGTCTACACAAGGCCAGTTGCTCGGTTGGTCGTTTTACCAGCCGTGCCAGCTGAAGGAAAGGACACTGAAAAGAGCAGCCAGTCGCTCCCCCAAGACTAATAAAACCTTTTATGTTTGGCAAATGTGTAACCACATTTGGGGGTGGCTGTATAAAAGGCTCTGATTTTTTCTGTATTTTATTTTGTAATAGTGGTTTAGAGGTCATTCTAGGAAGTGACATAAGCCTGAGTTAGTACTGAGCTAGCGCTCACCATGGCAACCTAATATACCTCCGGATCAGTTTGTTGCATTTTCCAACCGTGAGATCACATTCCCAGTGTAGTCCTGAGAAGTGATGCTCCGAGTGTTAAGTTTATGACAGAAAGTAAGTTTCAAATAGAACGCTAAATAGAATTTAGCGTTCTATTTGTTCACTCTAAATTCAGCTATATGTGCATTTCAGCCGTATCTGCTACTGCTTTAGGTCGAGTTGTTAGAGTAATTAAGGGCACGCGCTGCCAGTTGCCGCAATTGTGTAAAGGTTTATCTGGCCACATGATGGCGCCAAAGTGCTTCTTACGTTAAATTCGGCCAAAGACTGTCTATTTGTGGGTTTCACTGAGTTTGTATAAGTTGAACCTGTATTGCTGTAATACATTAGCCTAATGGCTAATTATTGTTATTGCAGACTGCTGGCAACACTGAGTATCGAGGCAAAATAAACCAGCTCACGACCACAGCAAGTTTTGGTCTCATGTCCTCCTTCCTGTATCTTGATACACCATCTTGTTAGCTGCAAATACCTACGAACCTAACCCCAATTCAACAGTACATGTACCCGTTTTTTTTACAGTGAACGTTCAGAAACTGCAGTGGCTGTGTAAAACAACCCGAACAGGTGATCAACTCAAAACCACTTGCACATTTTTACTCTCAGTCTCTCTCTGTCATTTAAGCACACCCGTTGCCATGGAAACCTCCTGCGCTCTTCAAGCCGACCAGAGATTACGTTAAAAACATAACATACAGTCCATTACGATATTAGGTTTGCAGGCTTGATATTTATTTTGCAATCATTAATAAGCCTCCATGAACACAGCAGTGGTTGATTAGTTAATTTTAAACTCCTGCTCTGCTAGTAATGGAACCGTAAATGGTAAAGGGATATCAACCCGGGTCTTTTTAAAACGTTCTCGACCCAATTCTCCACTGTCCTTAGAAGTAAAACCTCTCGTAAAGATACAGACGTACGAGTGAAGATGCAAATCCTAGGCTGAATAATGTTAGTGAGGATGAACACAGACAATTATATAAAAAAAATTGTCCATCGTGGTTCATTGAGCCCTGATATGGTAGCATTTTGCTATGATTAAGTTTCTTATTGTGCTTTTAGTAGACTATATTGGTTTGATTATTTGCTTATTTAATGTATAATGTCAGCCAAAAATAATACAAATGATCATTTAAAGAACATATCATACATTAGATTAATAGTCAATGCATAAATATTTCCTACTTTAAAAGGTTTGTTAGGGCTTTCTGTATGTTTTATTTTTAAATGTTGATGTATTTTATGAATTCATTGTTCGGTGGTCATTTAATGTATCATTAATGCTACAGACCCAGACCTGCAGCTATGGGTGGTTCTACACAGTAAAAAATGTGGTGTTAATATTTCAGTGTAAACCTAATTTAATCTAAATAGAGTATTTATAACTATATGGAGTGTAAATCGGCTCTGACATTAGAGTTAAAAGTCAGAGTAAAATACTACATTCGCGCAGTGAAACTTTTGACTCTGTCAAGTGTCAATAACGCGCCAGTAAAGATTTTTGGCAACCGCGAAGAGGAGGAGGAGGAAGAAGACGAAGCAACAGTTTTCTGAAGTTTGTGAGACAGCTACTTCCATTTTGGATTCTGAACGGAGTTGTGCTACAGAAAAAGTAAGTAACTTAAAACCCCTCCATGTCTCCTCATTTTTGTACCTGTTTTATTCCGTTGTTCACATTCAGGGTAGCGGGATAAAGTTGTATGAGAGCGAGAGCCGAGGGATAGCCCTATGCTAGACAAGTTGTCCACCTCAAAATATTTGCTCAGTTTGTTTCAGAAGGCTGTCAAGGTAATAATACGTAACTGTTACAAATTGTAATAGTATTAATTACTGTGCCTTATGCCATAGGCCCAGGTTCTGTGGGTACTTCGGGGTCGTAGCGCCCACCGAGTCATGTTAGCATGGTTAGCATCATGGATGTAGCAGCTAACAGGCACCATACTGCTTGTACAGATTATGTTCAAGTGTATGGGAAATATGAACTCAGTTTTCAAATGGCATTACCTTTAAAGCACATAAATTAACTATTAAAATTTCTCTGTCATGGTTGTTTATTTTTGTTATTCTTTCTTTTCGAACAGACCATGCTACTGCGGGTTTTGTTTGGTGGGGAGCGGAAGTACGTGAAACTTTCTGACCTAACATTTGATGTATTCGTGAGAGAAGGTTATTATGTTAGTAAAATAATCTCACTACTTTTTTTTTCTTGCATTCTTATGCAATGCACCCATCTTGCATCAAGTAATTTTTTTCTTTGTATTAACATTTAAAAAACCAAAAGTGTATTGGATTGAACTCACTGGCATTTCGTTGGGTTACTCTTATTTCACCCTTTATCAGCAGCAAATGTTTTCATTTTCACTTCTTTAATATTATATTCTGCTTTAGTGTGAAATTTAACATTCCAGAAGGCAGACAGCAAGATCTGAAGGTGTATGACCAGTCTGACACAGAAGTTGATGTAGATGTTTTTGAAGAAATAGTGAATCCGTCACCTGGAACCTTTCGAGTTATGTTGAGCAACAAAGAAGATCCTGGTAATCACTAACAATTCACCGATGTATTTATATTTCATTTAGAAGTTGGTTTGGGAACATTAGAGTTCTCCTAAACAGGCTGTTGCTTTACTTTTTGCAGGTGCTGTTCTATCATCATCGTCATCTTCAGTGACATCTGATGATACTGTTATTCTGAATTTCACAATGTGTGACCCATCAGAAGAAGCCACTGCTGAAGGAAGTCAACCTAAAAGGCCATGTCGCATAAATTATGAGGCACAAGCAGTAAGTTATTACATTTAATTTAGCATTGTTTATGTACTTTCTAGGTTTAGTGGTTCAAGAGTTTTAATTTTTTTTTTCTTTGAAATTGAAGTTGATTGAAAAAATCCTGACAACAATGTCTGGTGGTGAGCGTATCATGCAAGAGTATTCAAGAACGAAATGCTTGACAGATGCAACCAGAAGACAGATGATAAACATCCTTACAGCTGCAATGACAGAAGCACATGAGTAAGAATCATATACTTTTGTCATGTTTTTATTTATTTTTCAATGTAGGTTGGAACCAGTGTGCAGCAGCATCTTGACAAAATCAAGCAACATACCCAGCCCTACCTCCTGGCCCATGGATCCATCCAAAGCAGTATTCATGCATTCTTCATTGTGATTGACAACTATGCCATTCCATGTAAGGCAACATGTTCAGTTGGAGCTCTTGATGAGCTCTTTAAGGCCAATTATGTGTTTGGTACATCATACAGTGCTCCCTTGACCAACTTCTTCACCTTTCTCCAAACAACTGTTTACAACATAGATGTTGGAGAAACAAAGGAAACACCCTGAGTTGCAGAGTTGAGAGCAAGAATGCTCCATTAGTGTGACATCAAATAATGAAGTGTTTTATCTGCAAATGTGACAGTGATGCACCAAACAGCCTTGTTAAGCACCTTAAACTAATCCATGGTCTTTGTTCTGGCAGGACTCTCCATATTAAATGTGGTCAAGTAGGATGCTCACGTTCTTTTGGTAGCTTTTCAGGTTTTAGAAAGCATCTAAAACCTTTGAATCTGTAGAAGATGGGGAGTTTTCACCTTACAAAGCTGTTCTGGACACAAGAGATGCCAGAGATGTTGAAATGGTGACTGAATCTTTAGAGGATGACACAGATTTATCTTCAACAAACACTGTAAATAGTTGTGCATCAGTAATTTCAGATATGGAGGCTGCAGGTGTTGGCCAAAGTTTGGTGAATTCTGTTATGATTTCCATGGAAGAGATTGTAAAAGGCATCCAACATCACGCTAAAGAAACTGTAATAAAGAATGTATTTAGCAGTGAAAGAGATACTGTGATGTGCAAGAAAGTTGAAGCATGTTTTGAAGAACTTAATCCTTTCACAATTCTTAACTCGGAATGCAAAAGATCTAAATTTTTCTCAGACAAGTGGGAAACTGTAAAACCAATTGAATGTGTAATTGGATCAAGATTTGACACTAGACAAACTAAGAAGACGGGAACATATGATCAGGTTGTAGTTCAAGACAAGTTCATGTATGTTCCAATTCTATCTACTTTGGAGTCGATATTTAAAAGTCCATTCTACTGAAATGTTGAAAAGCTCAATTTTTGATGACTCAACCCTTAAAGATATTTATGATGGATCTTTTTTTAAGGGTCATCCTTTGTTTTCAACTGAAAAGCACTCAGTGCAAATCCATATGTTTTATGATGATTTTGAGGTAGCAAACCCTCTTGGTTCCAAACGAGGTATTTACAAATTGGGTGCAATATATTTTACATTATGTAACTTCTCCAAAATGGAATTCTCTTTTTGCCAACATACACCATTGTGCCTTGTTTCATGCACAAGATGTTAAACGGTATGGCTTCAGTGAAATTCTTGCACCTATTGTTAGAGACATTACAGTTTTGGAAACTGATGGAATTTTTATTCCACTGTACGGTTGCCAAGTTCACGGGAGTATTGTGCAGGTTACTGGGGATAATTTAGGCGTATATAGCTTGTTTGGTCTGGTTGAGTCTTTCAGTGCAAGGTATTGTTGCAGGTTCTGTTTGGCTGAAAAAGATGACTTTCAAACCGAATTCTCCAAAATAGTGCTGCGCACCAAAGAAATGCACACTGCCAAGAGATGGCTTACAATCCCTCTCTTCCTTATGTTTTTGGTGTGAAGCATTCATGTATTTTAAATTCACTTATGTTTTTTCACACAACTGAAAACTTCGCAGTTGATGTGATGCACGACATTTTTGAAGGTATTGGCCAGTACGAGTTGAAAATTTTGTTTGAGTGTTTTAAAGAACGCATTACATTGGAGGAACTGAATTTGAGAATACTTACTTTTGACTATGGATTCATGGAGAGGAACAACAGGCCAGTGGCTGTCAATTTATGTGGAGAATCGATTGATCTGGGACTAAATGCAGTTCAGTTATGGTGCTTGCTGAAGAATGTTCCTCTCATGTTTGGAGATCTGGTAACATCTTATAATCCACACTGGCACCTCCTCCTTTTACTACTACAAATTGTAAATATTGTTCTTTCTCCAATGTTAACCCAAGGTCTGTGTATATTTAAAACACTTGATTGTGGATCATCACAAACTGTTTAAAAAGTTGTATCCACAAAAAAAACTTTTACCAAAGCACCATTTTCTCATCCATTATTCTAGGTGCATTCAGAAAATTGGCCCTGTACTTCATAGCTGGTGCATGCGCTATGAAGGTAAACACAATTTTTTTAAGAAACAGTCATTTAAAAACATTACCAAAACACTCGCTAAAAAAACATCAAAATTATATGGCACATGTTTGGCAAGCTTCTTCAACTTTTAATCGATTGGACATTGGACCAGGGAAAATGGTATCTTTAAACATGGTAAAAGGAGGGTCTGACATTTCTGAGGCAGTGCAAGTGTCTCATGAGGCTCAAGTTACGAAAGTGAACTGGGCAAAACACAGTGGGTTTATTTACCGTCCTCATCTGGTTATTTGTGGCAAAGTTGAATCTGAGATGCCTGTCTTTTACCAGATCAAGTCTGTATTCATAGTTAAAGACAAACTGTTGCTGCTTACATTGTCTTTATGTACAGTAACTTTTCATGAACATTTTCATGCTTATGAAGTTACTAAAATGGTGCATGGTTTTGTTGTGTTTGACGTCAACCATCTATGTTATCCGAAGCCCTTTGACATACAAATGTCATATGAAGCAAATTACACTGCTCTCTTTGTTGTCCCATATTGCTTTCTTTGGTGAACATTGTTTTGAAGATGATTAAAATGACACTGTTAAAGTAATTTTGTCACTGGATCATAAAGTTGAAAAAATGTTGTCACTGTCAACTTATAACTTTGTGGTTATTATGATTGGTAGATTTTATAAAAGCCATAAAATTCTCAAATTTAGCATTACATGGTATATGTGTAAAAAAAAACTGGAGAAAGGAGAAAAAAACACAAAGTGTACATTTTTAAGTAAATTTAGTATAAAATTAACTCCATAAAAATAACAGTATTACTCTGAAGAGTGTAAAATAACAATAGTGTTAAATAATTTGACACACTGACTTGTTGATTTTGACACTAAAATGAGTAAAATTAACTCTGAAAATTTGACACTGGCTATAGAGTACATTTTACTCTATTTTCGAGTGGGACCAAATGTTATCTGAAACAGAGTTAAATTCAACTCTATAGGTGTTAAATTGACACTTTTTACTGTGTAGATGGGAGCAAACGGGGTCCAAAGAAGTTACACTAAATAAATGTCTTATGTTAATACTCAGTGGTGGATCACTTTTTTTAACCTTCACAATTTTGCTTTAACAATGAATTAAAAATTGTAGTGCTGCACTTTTAGCTGATGTATAGGATCAAACTTTCCACACAGCGAATCCAGCAGGCCCAAATTAACTCTATCAGATTTGATTTCAACACTTTTAAAGTGTCAATTTAACTCTTTTTGCAGTTAGTACCTTAACTCTATTTATAAAGTGTCAAATATCAAATCTGATGGGAGTCAACACTTACTAACACTAATTCAGTGTTAGATCTTAATATTCCACTCACTAACAGACTGTCTTCAGGTTGTTGGGCTGTTCGCGAAGTTTGGCCGGAGACAACAACATTCTCCTCTACTGCATTAGACAGTCTTCAGTCTCCGAGTACGATGGCTAGTGTCGGTCTCTGGATCATAACAAACAAAAAAAAAAGAGAAATGGAATGAAGGAATACATTTTTAGTACAACTCTGACAACAAGCATAAATTACATAAATGTAGGGTTTCAGAGATATTAACACTTACATAATCATTTTTGGAGCTTGAATCTACGAAGAATCCATGAAGGGATCGGGAGGGAGGGTGACGCTGACGACTGAAGATTTCATCCTCAACCAAACTGGTTCTAATATTATCACTTCCACCTCTTCTTGGCGTCAATAAAGAGTTCGTTACTGCTGGTGTTAAGTCAACTTTAATGCAGGTCTTTCCACAATACTTGTCTTCCGTTGCCACTGACGCAACACCACCGTTGAACTAAAAATACAACATAAACATAAATGAGACGGTGTCACGAATACAATGACATAAACAAATGATACGACATATAAACATACCTCGCTGGCTGACCGTTCCTCTGAGGTAGAAATGAGCAAAAAAAAAAAAGAATTCTTAAACTTAAATTACTTTAAACAACTAGTTGCTAAAGTCATGCATTTATGTCATTAGCTGCTTCTTTCTTTTGGTGCCCCAGCGAACATTCTGGATTGCCCTTCCTACTTTAGTTTTTCAAAATAAAAGTCACAATAACAAAAAATGTGCCTAATACAAAATATAACAAACTATGGCAACTATGGCAGTAAAATATATACAAAAAGGCAATAAAAAGATTAAAACATGCTGCAAAACGTATATAAGACACAACACAAAATAATGCTCTCAACATAAAGATCTGTTCAATTTAGCCAAGAATTTGATTGAGTGTTCACCGGCTTGATTTTTTTTCCACACTTGTACTCTGCTAACATTCGGCATGCTAAGCTAAATATGCTAACACCGAGCCACGTGGTGAACGTGACGTCTATCATGCAGGTTGAGCTCAACTCAAAATAATAGTTAAAATCCATCTCAGAAAAAAATAACTTACCAAGCGCAGTAAACACCTCAGACAGGTGGAAAGTAAATAGTCCTGAAATGACTTGGTTTCTGTCGCTTGGCTTCAGTGGGAATCTGTGATTTTGGGGGCGGAGTCAGTGAATTAACTTCTTCAGTGTTATAGCCGCTGTAGGAGTTCAGAGTTAAGAAGTCAAGAGTTATTGATTCTATTTTAACACCTCTAGATTTGAAACGGAAACACTTTGTTTTAACACTGGGTTTTAACTACTAATATACACCCCAGAGTTACATAAACAGAATGTGACTCTATTAGAGTAAAATTAACTCTGCTTTTGCAGAAAATCTACTAACACCAAAACATTTAACACTTTTGAATTTGCTGTGCATCTGCCAGGGATCTGTAACCTGGATCTCTGGAGACAAAAGTGGCTCTTTGGCTCAACCCCCCCCAAAAAAACTTGTTTGTTTCATTCTTTTTCAAGTGTCGCCATGGAAAAACACTGACTATCCTGGCCCCTGTGGTAAATTTGATCTAGAACCCACCTCCAAACCTAACTACTTATTTCTATAAATAGTTTGGTAATATTCTTTACAGTACCAGTAAAGTTCATATAACTTTTATACTTTTGGCTGTCTGAGGACACATTTTGAATATTAAATCAGGTGTTATGATCAGTTGCTCAGTAATAGTTTACCAAATACTTTTTACACTTGCTTAATTAAATGTATTTAATTAAATGTATTTAAAGTATACTACTCTGATTGGAGTACAATTTTGGGGTACTTTAACTGACCTCTATGTATGAATGATTACTCTATGAATCACTTTTTAAAAGCAAAAAACACTGCCATAAAATAATGTCTATCACTGCAGCGGACGTCCCACCACATGAAAGTAGGACAACGCACCGTGGTGGGCGTCCCTTATTTTGATTTCTAAAAGGTGGCAACCCTACCTCTGTCTTTTTTCGGTCTTGGGTGCTGAGGACTCGGGATTTTACTTCAAGACCAGTCAAGACCGCAACTGTGGAAATATCACTAAATTTACAGCATACTGGCCAGTTTATTTAACATCTTTGTTTTCACTGGATGCAAAACGCACCGATTAAAATCCAAGCAATAACGTGACTTACCAATTAGGTTTGTTTCTGTTACTTCCCCCACCCCTCTCCACACTTTTCACTCGCATGCGGCGCTCCAAGACATGCGCAGTGGTTTTCTCTGATCAGCAGAAGAAGTCTGTCTAATCGTCAGTAATAGAATAGCGTTGCATAAATCATAAGAAATCCGAAGGTGACAGCTAACTCAGCAGTGCTTCGCTTTCACAGACGGTGGGGACTATGTCTAACTTTTTTCGTCACTTAGAAAAGAAGCTCAAAGAAAGGTAAAGGTTGACGCGATGTTAGCAAAGCTATCTGTACAGAGACAAATAAGCATTTGTGATGAAAAAAAGTTGTCACTCACTGCGCTGGATTATTGTGCGGAGGTGTTGACTAACTTGTCGCAGATATGGGACAACACTGTGTCCAAAAGTCTGCAATATAGTGATGTGACATTCACGGACAACGATTCTTCTGAACAGCTCTTTACTAAGAAGATAGGACTGAAGCCTCACTGAGAGGCATTCTTTGTTCTTGTAATGCTCTACGTATACACTGCAGTAACCATTGTTATTTTATTTCATTTATATACATTGATATTTATTTAATTAGCAAATAAATAAAACAACAACAAAAGAGCACACAGAGCATGCGCAGTGCTCATTGATTGTTTTTGTTCAAAGTGGCAGTTGTAATGTTTGCCATGGTGGCAAACTGCCTGGCTTCAGTAGTGGGAGAGAGGGTGAGAACAGTCACGGTGAGCACCTTTTGCTTGGTTACTTATTGCTTGTTGCTTCTGACTTGAGCAATATGCAAACACCCAGGGCGTTATCTTTTTAGGGATGGCACGAGACCATCGAGGATTGCACAGAGATGGAAGCAAAGCAGAACAAAAAATTTGTTCTGGTGTTTTTATGGGAATATGGATCTTTCAGATAAATTTGAGAAGCAATTTTGATTATATTTCATATTTTATCGTGTCATGTACCGCGGGGGTGCTGAAGTAAACTCTGAGTTTCACCGTAAAAGTTGTATGTACAAACACAAAAAGACAGTAAGCTACAAAACACGCTCTTACATCCATAATGTTTGAAAACTGAAAATTACATTCACTACCAACAATATCAACTGATCTTAGAACTATACCGTATTTGATTGCAATAAAGCTAATTCACAGTTCCAACTGATCAATATTAGAAATATCCTATTTACAAAATAAACATACCTTGTGCCTCTATCAAGGGGCAGCTAATAGCAAGATACATTTTTACAACACTGTTGCAACTTATCTTCCGTTTCTTTTGTTGCCAAGCTGGCGCTGCACAACATAAACAGCGGAAGCTCTCTCATCAAAATAAAAGCATCAAATCAAAAACCGGAAGTCAACCATATACTACACAAAACAAGATGAAATAAAGGTAACAAGTGCCAAAAAGAGAATACAACAAATAAGGAGCTTAACCGGGGGTTATTTACAATTAGGCTGTGCAAACAAACTTGACATGAGTATTTCAGAGATTAGTTGGTCGTGAGTCACTGGCAGAGACATATCACACATGTACATCCATTTAACCACCACAATCACAGCTTTACTTTGTTCAAAGCGGTTTAAAACAAATTGAATAGTATATAGCATACCAGCTTTAATAATTCAACACATTTCTGGATTGGGCATGTCACTGAACAGAACTGAGTGTTTCACATAGCAATAATTGTTTTTAAACCAGGCCATCAATCAAAAATGGTTCATCAAAGTACTTCAGGGGTCAAACGTTTTTCTTTTCTGTTAGCTTCCATTTCCAGACACAGTGAAAGACCTGTGCTGTTATGTTCTCCTAAAAACTGATAAAAAAATATATTTAATTGACAGAGATATTTCAAGCTGTGAAAACCTGCTTTACTCAACACCTGTGTGCTCTTGTGTGAAGAAGTGAACAGTGAACATGAGCTCTGTCTAAAAGAGTAAATACCTAAGCCAAATAACTGTTGCACCACCTATGGGGGAACATTCACCATCAAGAAGCAATGAATCTTCTACACTCCTCTGGAGAAATGTGGTCTGTTCATCTTTTTGTAGATATGTTTCACTTCAGCCACATTGAAATATTGATGAGGAGGAACTGCCTGCTTAAGGTCATACCAAAATATTTTAGCTAGATTTTAAACCAGGCAGCTCTGAAGCCTTAGTATTATTTTATGTTTTGGAGTCATTCAGAGGTGGACTTGCTGGTGTCCCTCTGCATAACCATCTCCTGCTGAATTGCTGTTAGTTTTACACCAGATGTAAGTAGACACTTGTATCCCAACAAGTTTCACTTATGGCTCACCATTCCACATAATATTAACCCAGAAGTCTTGGGATTCATCAAGAATCAGTCTAATAAATTGTTGTTGCGCAACACCTCCCCCCCCTTCTCTCTCACTCTACTTCCTCTTCTCAGAGGAGGGAGATGTGCAGCCAGCTCTCCATCTAACGGGTAATTTGAGTTTTCTAAATCTGATGGGATTTTACCCTGTTCAGAACTGAGTAAACTCTGTTTAAGCTGGCGTCGAGAAAGACTAGCCTGGTTTCTAACGACCTCCCCCTCCAGATGTCCCACCCTTTTTCACCCTGTGAATTAGCCAGATTGAGTAGCTTGCAACCAACTAGCTTCACAGAGCACACCTGTTAATGGTCGCTCTTTCTCTTTATTACAACTTGCACTTGTTACTGAACCAGGTTGGTTTTAGTGACTCGGGCGAGTCCCAAGGGTGTTGTTTTAGTTTTGGCTAAAAGCAACCTATAAAACATTTCTACTTTTTCCTCCCAGAATCAAACTTCATAGCTATTTCACAACCATCAAAGAACTTTAAGGTAACTCATTAATTGAATGTCCACAACATCTTTTAGATTTTCTTAAATGCTAATTATTTTATTAGTAAGGCAATTTTGCAAGGGTCAGTACAGCTTAATTCACTAGCAGAGATAATCAAATAAGTAAAATCAATAATCTAGCCTATCTTTCCCTAATGCTGACACTGAGAACTAAAAAAGGGAAACTTTGAGAGAGACGGACAGAGTTTGGCATTTTGAACCCCAGAACTGGCCTGATGATGAAGAAGGTGTTGCAGCAGCAGGAGGTTCCCAGTACAGGAAGAGTACTGACTTAGAGCGGCAGGTCTCGGGCATCAGGGTGACTTCCTCATGCGCGTAGCGGTCCTCAGCTTCTTGTCTTGCAGCTCTGTAGCTCCCTTCTCCTCGTCTCACGATCTTCCTGGTCCCACGGAAGGAACACACCAGTTCTTCCTCTTTGCCTTTGTTCTTTGTCTTTGTCTTTATCTTCATCTTTGCCTTGGTCTTTGTCTTTGGGGGTCTAAACCCAGCTGTTGAGAGAAGTGCGATTTGAAGCCACATGTTGCGGGGCTAACGGGTTGGTCCCCATGTGCAGAACAGTCTCCGGTTCTGTGGCCCCGGCTCTTCTTCAGCTGCAGAGTTCTTTGTCCATCTCCGTCTTGGCTCGAAGCTGCCTGAAGGATCCAACCAAAGATTCCTCTGTTGCACCCACCTTATAAAGGGTTTATCCACCCTTTTGGTGCGTTTACATTGGCTAGCTTTGTTGCTGTGCCTGTCTCATTGGCTGACTGCTTGGACAGATGATCTCATATCCATCACCCTGGAGACCTCATGACCTGATGTCTGTTCCAATGTCCCCAAGTTGCTCAACAGTTCCTCCTACCTCTGTTTCCTGCCCAACCTTTTCTTAGGCAAGTTGAAGTTTAGCAATAAGGCCTTGTCTTCTCCGCTCTCCTATCAGTTCCCCTTTTCCCCTGACCTTCCACCTACCATCTACCTTCAACACAACATCAGTGACCTTTAATTACAGTTACAACATTTTACACCTTTTCAAGTTCAATGTCAAAATCACATTTATAACCTTTTAGTTTATCTGATTCAACATTCATTTATAATGGTATAATAACCATAACTTATTAGTTACTCTTATTATAATCATAAGGTGAGTTATTACAGACATTTCTGAAAAGAACCCAATAATAATCCATTATTGTAATTATCTGATACCAAATTACAGTTACTTGTTTCACCTTTAAGTACTTCCACAAGTGTAAGAGTAAGTGTAAATATCCTTATAATCAAATCAACATCAACCACTGGTTAAACCAATATTAATTATTGGCATAATTATAAGTCATTATTTTAAGTATTTTACTCTGGGTTTTATCCAATCTCTCAAAATGTTTAGATTTTATTCTTTAAAAACCTTTAATGCTTTAAAATAAGGAATGGTCTGAACTATTTTTAGCCTGATGCAAGACAGAAACTTCCTCTTTTCTTCAGGAAACCAGCTCTTCCTGTTTCATGACTCTCTTTCTGCCTGACTATGATTTTTTATGATTAAATAGAAAGAAGTAGAATTAAAGCAAAGTTTGCAGGACACAATAACAACACACACAACCAGATTCATTTTATTACCGTCTGACTCTACTGTTGGGTCTTGATGTCACTGTGTAATTAATTTTAAGGTAATTTTATTTATTATTACTATTAAACTAAAATCTCCAGCATGGGGAAGTGGGATGAGCTCGACTTTTCTCGACAAAATATAAGATGGACCTTACTTGTAGCTGTAATCGCAGCAAAATGTTGTTTGTCAAAACATTGTCTCAAGAAGGTGAACACAAATGTTTATCAGTTTTCTTTTGACAAAATGTTGTAAACAATCTTTTTCTTCCATTTCACATATATGTTCTATGGCATAAAGTCCCACTAGAACCACTGAAATCTATGTTGGTAACTTCAGACAATAGAATAGAATAGAAGTATCCTTTATTGTCCCACAACTTAGAAATTTCTGTGTACCATCAGCAAAATGATGGACAATAACAGAAAATATGCTCACACAAATATAGAATATAAAATATAAAAAACAAGAAAAATCTGAACATGACTGTCACAGAACCATGTTATTTACTCAGAACATGAAAATATTGTATTTGTTCAATCAGATTTTGCTCTAAATATTTACATGCATTAAAATGTCTTCTGTTTTCTTTTATTGGATTTATTTTGAGATGTTTAGATTTCAGTTCTTAGAAGCTCTTTAAACATATTTCAGTAATTCTGCTTCAAATTTTATATAACTTTGTTTACTAGATTGTTATTAACAATTTAGAGGTCAATCTTACGGAGCCCTCCAAGGGACATGGGGAATTTTTTTTCCTTTGCGTTCCCTCGCACAACCTTTTGTGTTCCCTCGCAATAATCTACTGATCAGTTCATGCGGCATAATTAATACTGTAAGCCTTTTTTACGGTGGCCGCCATACTTTCTGCTTTAATACAAGGTTATGTAAGGTTTTTCCATCCATCCATCCATCCATTTTCTTGCACCCTTTTTCCCTCAGTGGGGTCGGGAGGGGTGCTGGTGCCCATCTCCAGCCAACATTTCGGGCGAGAGGCAGGGTACACCCTGGACAGGTCGCCAGTCTGTCGCAGGACAACACAGAGACACACAACCATGCACACACACACTCACACTCACACCTATGGGCAATTTGGAGAGACCAATTAACTTGTAAGGTTTTTCCATGAATGTTAATATCTCGTTGTGAAATTTCTGACATTTTATATATTTTTCCTTAGTATAGAAAGGCACCACAAACTTATGATATTAACAGAAACTTTCCGTAAGTAGGAAAGAAATAAAAACACATCCAAACTATTTGGACTACTCCTGAGTTATCGCGGGATAATAAGTCATCGCATTGTGTCTCTGTTGTGTTTGTTTGAATGGTTTAAAGAGCTGCTGCCATCTTAGCCTTAACAGACATAAACATGCAGTAAATGAATCGATTTTCAATCAGCTTTTTGCACCATACAGTTAATAATAATAATAAACATGTTTTCACTGAGGCTCTGTAAGAGCCATATGAATGAAATAAGTTATTATTGACATGACAGCAGTAGCGGCTTTGACACCTGGTGGTGGGTGTGTCGATGTGGGCTTGACTGTCATCAACTATGAATGGGAAGGTTACTGGTGTGCTGGCTCTGTGTGTATGAGGAAGCGGGTGAGCGGGGTGGTCAGTCCTCGCAAAGTTTGGAGCATGATTATCAAAATGGAATAAATCGATAATTGTGACAGAACAAAGAAGAGGTTTGTAGCTGATTGATACACGGACAGATGAGATTCCCCGAGTTAACCCAGTGCGGCCCTCTACCACCATTAGTTTGCCGTGTTTTATTACAATAAAACGTGTTATTATTATTAACTCTTTGGTGCAAAAAGCTGATTGAAAATCAATTTATTTACTGCATGTTTATGTCTGTTAAGGCTAAGAACAGCACTGAAAGCAGCCCTTTAAACCATTCGGACGAATACAGTTGAAACACAATCAAAACTGTCAAATGACTTATTACCCCGCGATAATAACTCAGAAATAGTTCAAATAGTTAGGATATATTTTTATTTCTTTACTTACGGAAAGTTTCTGTTTATATCATAGGTTTGTGGTGCCTTTCTATACTAAAGAAAAAGATATAAAACGTGAGATATTTCACGAGATATTAACATTCATGGAAAAACTTTACACAACTTTATATTAAAGCAGGAAGTACAGCGGCCACCGTAAGAAAGGCTTACAGTATTCAATTATGCCGCATGAACTAATTAGTAGATTATTGCAAAGGGACGCAAAATTTTTGCGAGGGAACGCAAAAGAAAAAAAATTCCCCATTTCCCCTGGAGGGCTCCGTACAATCTAACCTTAATTTGATGGGTGACTAAAAAAAAAATTGTAAAGCTTTGATGTTAAATAATGCAATGGAGTTGAACATTTGAGTGCACCTGACGTTTTGTAATGTCTGACCTCATATTTATACAGTAATGGTGGCTGTGAGAAAAGCAACTGATTCTTTGCCATTCTGACTTTTGGTAATGTTTCATTGTAGGGTATGCGAGTGCTGGTGGATGCCCGAGACAAACTGGGCATTACCTGGCAGAGCTGTGAGAATGAGAAGCAGGGCATGCTGGTGATGTCATGGGAGGGGCGTGTAGGTACCACGGGGGTGGAGCCCAGTGAGTTCCAACTCTACGTGATGGCACTGAGCGCACTCTGGATGGATGCCGGCATACAGGAGGCATACACACGCCGCTCTGAGTTCCAGCTGGTGAGTAGATTAAGGACAGCTTTCCAGGTTTGTTGTGTTCATGCAGTCTCTTAATACTACAACTCCCTGAAGTGTTCCTTTGCAATGAGATATCAGTAGTTTGTGTAAAACTATTCATTACAGAAAAGCAGATGTCACAGTTTTATCATGCAAGACTCCAAGTTTTCCAGCATGAGCAGCGAGATACACACACAGTGATCAAAAAAACCTCAATAAATTAACCGTTGACTTCAGCAGCAGATCTGCACTCTTTTTTGGCTCTGCTGTGAATTTCAATATTTGAAGCATGTTTTATTCATACTTGTATTTTTTTATACTTTTTTCTTGGCTACTCAAAATAGTTTAGACTAGGCACTTTAAACTGTTTTCCGGCTGAAATCGATCATAACGGCTAAGGAAAAATCTTAGTCCCAATATACTCGTCTGTTGTGAAACAAAATATGTGGAATAACTAAGTTATGGTCAGTTAAGTAATGCATAGGCTTCATGAGGTGCTTTTCCACTAGCCCTCTCTGACCGGGTCGGCCCTGGTCCACTCCAGCCGGATTAATTTTCCATTAGTTGATCCGGCATGGCTCAGCTAACTCAAGGTACACTGTAAAAAAGAAAATATCTAATTTACAGTAAAATATTGGCAACTGTGGTTGCCAGAACCAAAACTTCCAGTAGTTTACCATATTTGCAAAAAAAAAAAAAAATACAGTAAAAGTCAGGCAACCAAAACTGCTGGTATTTTACTGTACATCCCAAAATGTGGTTTTACCGTTATAACTACACCCATACTGTGTGAGGCATTACAGTATAATATTTTGGCATCCGTCACTTTAACAGTTCATAACTGTAAACTTTTTATGGCAACTTACTATAACACATACACTGTCTACATAAGTGAAAAACACAGCAGTTTCCTCACAGTAATCCTGAGATCTGAAAAAACTCCAGCATATGAAGACCTTCCACCATGGAATCCCATTTAAGGGATTCCATGGTGGAAGAAATGCACATCATAAAAGGACTCTTGCTCTGGGTTGATCAAGAGTAACAAATCACCAAGTCTAGACTTTGCTCAGGAGGGTGTGCAACACAGATATGGTCTTCCAAGTCAAAGGTTAAGCTTGAGGCTTATGTTAATCAGGTGTTTACCGAAAGATCCTCTCTGCAGTTAGAAAACAGAAACAAAGCAAAAGTTAGAATGATGTCCTGCATGAACCTCATATAAACTCAACATTCACTTAAATGTTTTTCACATTTGTCGACCTACACACATGGAGACTGGCATTTCAACCAGGCAGTGTGGTCATTTCCGACTGAAAATTCAGAAGTTCTTAAACCTTTGTCTACAGGTGTGATCCTCTCTGCAACCAGACAAAAACAAATGAAGACCTATTTCAGGGAATTTTCTTTCCTTCCATTTTCCCTTTTAGGAGAAACATGGTTCTTGACCACTCATTCAAGATAGATGACACAAGACAAACTCAATGCAGAAAGAGTCTGGTCCAATACCACTGTCCAACAGAAAAAAAAAAGTGACCAAAAATTTCAAAAACAAAAGGGATTTAAAAAGTGAACAGCCCTTTATTTGGTGTGTACATCACTATCAATTGCTTAAGTTTTAGCTTTAAATCTTGTTATTCCATGTTAATGAGTCATTTCCTCATCAAAACATGTTTGCTACATTCTCAGATCCCCATGGCAACCATTTGATGGCACTTCAATGCTTCCTCATACAATGCGCTGCCCATTTATACTAAGCTCCATCTTATTTTAACCCACATGCCTCTCTAGACTAGCAGCAATCTCTTACAACAATAGAAAACAGTCAAAGAATCAAACCTTGTTCCATTACATGCATTACGTGCATCTGAGCTCCTATTGTTAATCTCAGAACAGAGGACCTGAAATTTCAGCCAGACACAAATAGAAAGCAAATTAATTGCTTATTGAGAATAGGGTATGGGACCAGAGATGACCAGCAGCAGGGCCAGGAACCACTGAGGATGGAGAAACACGTTAGTGGCTGTTAAGCTTATTGTCAAATGGGAAACCACAAACCTTCTCAGAAAGTTGTATGAAACCGAGACAGAGATTGGTTCCTCAGGGAAGCAAAGGTGAAACGTCGCCTCCAGGGGTATTGGTAGCAGGTGACAAACTCAGGTGAAATCTGAACTCGGATGTCAACAGGCCAAGGCAGGGTCAGAACCAGAGAGACATAACTTATCTGGGGGTCGGGCAGGAATCCAAGGTCCAGGCACATAAGCAGGTCAGGCATATGAAGGCAATCTTAAGCAGTAGTGATGGGTCCGGTAACACCGATGCGTCGGTGCATGTGTCAAGCCCACAGACCAAAACCCGTGTCGGTGCGCATATTGGTTTCAGCAAGTCACATGACCGATACAGGAACTGTTTCGAAATGACATTAACGCTCCAAACTGTGTCCAAACTGGACACAGTTTGAAACTGTGTCCAAACTGGAAGTGAATCTGTCAAATGCATTTGCCAAACGAATTCTTGATCTTTTACGGAAGAGCGTCAACTATGGAGCAGCTTCAAAGGAAAGGGGTCCGCAGTAGTGTGGGACCATTTTGATCTTATATTGGAAAATAAATTTTTCATTTTTGTTGTTTCATCTGGTTCTTGTCAGTTTCTACTTGATCTATCTGAATCCAAATTCAGCTGAAATTGACTCTTAGTTTACTTTCATATGTTCTGCAGGTTAAGTGTGGCATATGTTTGACTAAACTGTCTTATTTAAATAAATCCACCTTTTCAATGCTGAAGCATTATGAGGCCAGGCATGAGAATGAAGTTCCAGATACACCTACATAAACTCAGATATACAGCCATCCTACAAATTACTCAGTTGCATTTTATAAATTATTTCATATACAGTGAACCCTCGCTATAACATGGTTCACCTTTCACGGTATTGCTGCTTCTCAGATTTTTTTGTGCCGTTTTTTTTATCCAGTGTTCTGCATCCTGATTGACAATATGATTGGTAAAAACAGTCTCCGCGCTTCTTCTCTACCCAAGTGCCAATAAAGATTGGCCATTCAGGAGATGGAAACTGAAACTTTGAATGCCAGCTGGAAAAAAAACTGTGGCCAGTGGCAGCGCAAAAACCCGACCATAGGCTCGCTTGACATTGCTCTGCCGTAGATGCAGCTGTGAATCTCGCGGGGCAGGTTCACAGCTGCATCATGTTTAATGACATGACTCCACGACTCCAGATCACATTAAGGCCCAATTGATGCACGCGCACATCCGCTGATCTGAAAACAGGCTTTGTTCTTTGGTTTCAATGTAGAGTATTTAATTATGCTGTATAATAATTGCAAAAACTAAAAAGGTAACTACTTCACGGATTTCGCCTATCACGGGTTATTTTTGGAACGCAACCCCTAAAAAAAAAAAAACAAGGGTTCACTGTAAATGTAGTGTTTACTTCAATTTTTTCCTACAGCATAAGTTCTCAAAAAAGTGTAACAGACTAAATTTCAAAATGTAAAAAACTTTTTTTCTATAAAAGTTTGTGGAAAAAGACAGTCTATGCATCCTCATTCCAAACACATTCACTTAAATTTTCACTTTATGGTACATGTTCACATTATTTATTCACTGTATACAAGATATATTTTAAATTTAACTGGACATACAATATTCAATAAAATACAAAGACTTAAATCTTATTGTATAGACTAGGTCATCAAATCACTACGTTGCCTGTAGGAATTTTTAATGTCCAGCAGGTGTCGGTATCGACACAGAATCGACACAGTTTTGCTGGGTCGAAATGATACATGACGCCTCATCTACCCATCACTATTAAGCAGACAAATCCAGGGGCGAGGCAGGAGGCAGTGGTCGAGAGGCAGAAACAGGGTCAGAAGCCAGTGAAAAATCCGATGTGGGCTAGGCAAAGCAGGGAAATCCAGGTGACAAGAAACATGGTCAGGCATGGTCAGGCAAAGGAGGTAATGCTGGATATCTACTGACACTGAAGGCTTTCAGAAATCTGGCACTGTCTGTCTGCCTGAGTGCTGAATATAACTGCTGAAGAACAGGTGGATGGCATGAGCCTAATTGCACCGCAGCGCAGCCGCATTCAGGTGAGCCAGATGAGTTTGATTTGGAGAGGTGAGAGCTGAGGAGGAAAACAAAGCAGGCAGACAGGCCAGAATCATAATACCGCAATGAGCTCTGTTAAAAAAAATACCAAGCCTTGCCAGTAAAGCCTATCTTGTTGTTGGATGAGTTGGCAACCTTATTGTTGCCAACGGTTCACGAGATGCATCTTCAATCTGTTTCAGAAAACTGGTTGATTGTTGGTTGAGCTAAATGGTTCATACATTTCCCTGTTAAAGAATCTCAGAACACACTTGGGAGCAATTTACCAATTCAGAACAGATTTATACAAAAGTCTAATATAATAAAATACAAATATGATTGACATTATAAGTTGTTCAAGATTTTTGCATGTTAAAACATACAATGAACTTATGCTGAATGTATTTGAAATTGAGACAGTTAGACTCATTTAATATATTTTCATCATTAAAGCAAATGAAAACATAGCAAAAAGCAGTTAAGTGTATGTAATCACTTGCATGATGTACAAAAGCATTTGCAATTTGCTCAAAGGAAAGAGAGACTGCTTTTTTGATGTACACAAGTGACAATGATTTGAAGATTAAACAACTAGTGCTGAGAATATAAATTCTGCTCTGAGAAATGTATCTAAACTGAGAAAAACTAAAATATTTAATATCGAAATTGCCTTATTTTAAAACCACTTAACTGTCATGAAGACACTGGGATCCACATGG
The DNA here is from genome assembly GCF_904066995.2 of Poecilia reticulata. Classification (NCBI taxonomy): domain Eukaryota; kingdom Metazoa; phylum Chordata; class Actinopteri; order Cyprinodontiformes; family Poeciliidae; genus Poecilia; species Poecilia reticulata. The sequence continues at coordinate 795,831 of NC_088830.1, read as the reverse complement.
ACCCAGTAAATGTAAGAATTTTGGAGGTGACAGTGAAGAGGTTAAAGGAAAATATTAAATATTAGTACTGATACCAAGCTTTATCTACCTCCTAATATTACCAAAGGAGTGAAACAAAAGCTAAAGTGTTCTTCACAGTTTTAACTTGAATGCATGAACATTTCACACTCAAGGCAATGAATGAGTGAACTTGAAAAAGCTGCTTCAACACACCCCATTCAGATGATTGCAATTCAGCAAAACCCTGTTAATCAGCCATCAATTGAAATCATGTGTACTGAAGCAGGGCAACATCTAAAACATGCAGGTCAGTGTGCCTTGAGGACCATGGTTGGGAAACACTGCTCTAGGTCTGCTAACAATGTGGACTGGCTGAAATCAGCAGTCCGCTCATTAGATCATTCACACACCTGCAATAAAGTTATTGCATCTCTGACAGTGCTGTTTACATTATATACATGCATAATATAGGATACATTTATTGGCCAACTGATTAATCAACCAGTCGATTTCTGGGCACCGATTTCCATAATTTTAGAGAATCGTAATTGGCCTATACTTACATGTGAAGCTGATTTTATCCCCTAATCTTATCTTCGTCAGCAAAAGTTTAAAAACCATCCTCTGTCCTCTTCTGCTCTGCAGTGAGAGGTGTGACTGACAGACCAGCCCACAAGGTTAGGTCTGCTCGTTTACAGTTAATAATATTCCCCCCATTGTTGCCAACTCGGTGACTTTCTTGCTATATTTAGTGACATTTCAGACAAAATCTTCTTCGGACTGGCACGTTTGAGTGAACGCTGGCACGTTTTGGAAGCCGCTGCTCCACCGTCTTTCTCCTTCTCTTTTTTTTTCAAAAAAGACCATCGGCCAAATTTAATGTCATGTCTCCGGCAACTATTTGGAGTTGTTATCCGTGGCTTATACTAACCTGGATTGTCCTTTTTTTGGTCCATCACCCGACGACAGCAGTCCTCCAGTACTCTGCCGCGGAACTCTTCAAAATCCGCTTACAGCTACATGGATCACCACCACCAGCTCTGCTTCTCCATCCCGATATCTTCTACCTGCCCCGTAAGAAATACATCCATCGAGGCTCTCGCCAGGTCTTCTGCAGTAACGGACCTAACTCCATTGAATCCACCTGGTCTACTGGTTGTCGTCCACGAAGAAACACCGGTCGCAAAGCTGAGCACAGTGTGCTAGCCCGCGTAGCTAGGTCAGCTAACGCGGGTGTCAATCACAGCACAACGATCAACTTTGGTCTCTAACATCCGCTCACTCACGAGTAAGGGATATCTTGTGCAGGATATCATTTATGACCGAAAGTTAGATTTTATGTGCTTAACTGAAACGTGGCTACAACCGAACGACTTTGCTCCTCTTAAGGACACTGCTCCTCCAGGGTTTGCTTACATTGCTCAACCTCGTGTTTCTGGCCGAGGGGGCGGGAACGCCATAATCTACCGCAAGAAATGGAGGGTTACACCTGTAACTGTCCCTGTCTGTCATTCGTTTGAAGCAACTGTATGTCAACTATCTGGATCAACTCCCACTATAATTGCCGCCTTGTATCGCCCCCCGAAATATAATAAGGATTTTATTTCTGAGCTTGCTGGCTTCCTCACGCATCTTTCTACGATCTCAACAAATGTAATAGTTATTGGGGATTTTAACATTCATATTGATAATCAAGAGTCTCCACTTTCCAAAGACTTCATATCGTGCTTGGATAGCTTTGGACCTCAGCAATACACAACTTTTCCCACGCATACTAAAGGACATATATTGGATTTGATTTGCTGCTCAGGAGTTACACCCACTGACTCTAAAGCGGATTCCCTGCCATTCTCAGATCATTTCTTTTTATCATTTGGAGTTCATATTTCACTTTCTAAATCTAACCCCCCACGTGACATAACCTTCCGTAAAATTAAGGACATTGACCTGGATAATTTATCACATTGTCTTAATAGACTACCTACTGCTGATCATTTCTCTTCCACAGATGAACTATCGGCTCACTACAACAAAAGTCTTCACAACATCCTGAACAATCTTGCTCCACTTAAAACCAGATCTGTTTCTTTTACTCATACAGCACCTTGGTTTAATTTCACTCTTCGACAGTTAAAAACAAAAGGACGTCGCCTTGAAAGACTGTACCGAAAAACTGGTCTCACTGTTCACGGAGACATGTAATTCCAGTCACATTCTTTTATACAAAGATGCAATTTCTTCAGCCAAATCAACATATTACTCCACTTTAATCAATTCTAACAAGGATAACTCCAAAACTTTATTTTCTGTAGTTGCAAATATTACCAAACCACTAGATTCCTTTCTTCCCCACCTCTATACCTCTGATTTTTGTAACACTTTGGTATCATTTTTTACTTCTAAGATAGAAATTATCCATCAGGAACTTATACCCAGTCTCGCCTTAACATCACCTGTCCCAGTTTCAGTTGTTCCTACCAATTCATTCTCGGTCTTCAGCCTTCCCTCTGTTGATGATGTCACCAAATTAATTCAAAAATCTAAATCTTCCACCTGCCATTTAGATCCTCTTCCCACTGTTCTTGTTAAAGCGACCCTCCCCTCTCTTCCCTGTCATCACTAAAATTATACATTCTTCCCTTACTACTGCTGTTGTTCCCTTGGCTCTCAAAAACTGCAGCAATAACCCCAATACTTAAGAAACCTGGTTTAGATCCCAATGAACTCAATAATTTTCGTCCTTTCTCAAATCTTCCATTTATTTCAAAAATTCTATTAAAGACAGTTGCTGCTCAACTCCATTCTCATCTTTCCAGCAATAATTTATATGAACAATTCCAATCTGGCTTCCGTCCACTCCACAGTACAGAAACGGTGCTTCTTAAAATTACAAATGATATCCTTCTTGCTGCTGGCTCTGGTTTACTATCGATACTCCTTCTCCTTGATCTGACTGCGGCTTTTGATACAATTTCACATAACATTCTTTACTCTTAACTTCCTCAAATTAAATTCCAGTAAAACTGAACTTCTCTTAATTGGTACTAAGTAAACTTGATAATTTCTCCATTTCAGTTGATAACTCCTCCATTTTTCTCTCCCCTCAGGTTAAGAGTCTGGGTGTCATCCTCGATAGCACCCTCTCTTTTGCCTCCCATGTCAATAATATCACTCGGTCAGCTTATTTTCATCTCCGAAATATTTGCCATCTCCGTCCTTCTCTCACTCTACTCTCCACTGCTGTTCTGGTCCACAGTTTGGTCACATCTCGTTTAGACTATTGTAATTCTCTACTTTTTGGTCTGCCACAGAAAACTCAGCATAAATTACAATTGGTTCAAAATTCAGCTGCTCATATCATTACACAGACCCCTTTAATTCATCACATCACACCTATTTTACAACAGCTCCATTGGCTTCCAATCACATATCGCATCAACTATAAAATACTTCTAACTTTTAAAGTAATTCACAACCTCACATCTTCAAATCTCTCGGACCTCCTTCACATTGCTACACCCACCCGTTCCCTCAGATCCTCTTCTTCTGTCCATCTCACCGTCCCCCCTGCTCATCTTGTCACTATGGGGAGCAGAGCATTCAGCCGCTCTGCTCCCAAACTCTGGAACTCACTCCCACCTGATCTCCGGAACATCGAGTCTCTCCAATATTTTAAGTAAAAACTCAAAACCCATTTGTTTGAACTAGCATACAATCTTTAATTATCTTTGTACTGTCTTATAAATCTTGTTTGTGTTTTTATGCTTTTTATTACCGGTATGTATTTTATAATTTGCTTGTTTTTATGTCAAGGTGACCTTGGGTGTCCAGAAAGGCGCCTACAAATAAAATGTGTTATTATTATTATTATTAAAAAAATTTCATATCAGCCAAAATCAAAATCAGCAGGTCAGGCTTTTTAAAGATCGGTAACAAGAGATTGGCCAGAAAACTGCAATCGGTGCAACCCTACACACATATTCATAACATTTTTTGATTAAATAAATTTCTCTTAAGCATTTCTCCAATAGCTAAAAATGTAATTTATACCAGGTGAGTCTTTCTCCACTGTGAATGTGGATTGGTACTGGACTGATTCTGTGCCTTCAAATGATTTTAACCCTTTCATGCATAGTGGTCACTACAGTGGACAGCTATCTAAATGCCATTTTCTTGTGCTTTTTGTGGATTTTTATGTTATAAATGCACACAGACCACTGAAGTGGACACGAATGCATCACTATCAACTACAGCATAGAGCAGCTCAACGATGTAGCAGCCTGACATAAAAACATTTTGCTAGACATTGTCAAACATCGAGAAGTTTTAATTATTATCAAACGTTATCAAACACAGCGTTTTGAAGCCAAAAATACCTCAGGACTCGGTAATGGCGGCTTGTTGAGGAGGACGTGCTCGCCTCGGCTCCGCTACCTTTCTGTGAAATCCTGGAAAATACTCGTTACAAGTGACACTCAACGACATTTAAAACAGCTGTGATGCCTCTCCCACAAAAGAAGCCCAGTAAAAACTCCAGTAAGCCGACTCAATCGAAGTTATCTAACTTCACTTCTAAGGTGAGCTCTGAAGCTAGCTGTGAAAACAGCGAGGCTAACACCACCGCGTGCGAGACAATGGAGGAGGAACACTGCGAGCTACATGAGAAGCACAGGACGGTTGAGGCTGGTTCGGAGGCAATACTGGCTGCAATTGCAAATTTGAAATCGGATTTCTCTTCCCGACTGGATGGTATTTTGTCAGCAATAGAGAATGTGAAAAAAGATGTTAACGAATGCGTCGAGCGGGTTGGTGAAGCGGAGGTGCGGATATCTGCAGCAGAGGATAACATCACCAACCTTCAAGCTAGGGTCCAGGTTCTGGGAAATAGAAATAAAGACCTCGAAGGGAAAGTGTTGGACTTGGAGGCCAGATCGCGACGATCAAACCTGAGACTGGTTAACCTTCCCGAGGGCGCAGAGGGAGAGGACGCCTGCGCCTTTCTGGAAAAATGGCTACCAGAGGTTCTGAATTTGGCACCGCTACGCACCGCTTTGACCGTGGAGAGAGCGCACCGGCTGGGCCAGAAAAGCACTTCAAACACCGTTGCACCACGGACTCTTATTATGAAGTTCTTAAATTACAAAGATAAAGTAACTGTGATAAGAGCTGCCAGGACGAAGGGACAGATCCTATTCAAGAACCACTCGGTGAGATTTTACGAGGACCTCGCAGCCGGTGTGCACAAAAAATGGAAAGAATTTGATGGCGTGAGACAACAACTCCGGGCCATGGAGATACGATACGGCATGATTCCTCCTGCTCGACTGCTGGTGACACACAACGGTCAGTCTCGCATCTTTAACCAACCAGAAGAAGCAGAGAACTTTGTAAGGACTCTGAAAGCAGAAGGCGGACCTGGGTGAGACAATGACGATACCGTTACATCATAACATATTAACAGGGATGGACAATTATGGTTTCTAGAGAGAAGCAAAAATAAATAAGGATAAATAATCTGCCTATTATATTTTATGCATGCTATCTCAGAGGCTAACAGCCAATAGCCTATTTTTATTTACTTATTTTTATTATTTTTTGGATATATTCAGTAACGAGTTTTTTATGTAGCGGGGTGGGGTAGGATGGGGTAATCAGTCATAGTCGGTTGGTCCTCACTTTTTTGTGTGGAACAGCCTCCAGCTGTTAGATGAGTACCAGAGTATTAAAGGGGTGGAGGGGGGGGAACAGAGTTTGAAGTTTAAAGGGGTACGCTGTTCAATGTTCATTATTACGGATGTAGTTTTTAACATCCAGGTGTTCTTGGTTTCTTTGTCTTTGAATAACTTTAAAATACCAGGAAGCCCATTGTGTGTTACACGGCATGTCCTGTGGGTTAAGAATTAAAATGTCTTCTTGGAACTGCAGGGGACTACAAAAACTAAAAAAAGTTAAACAGATAATGACTAGGGTGAAATCTTTGTGCTCTGATATTGTGTTATTTCAGGAAACTCACTTGTTGCCTGGTCAGGAGGCGAGGATTGGCAGGAGGTGGCAAGGCAGTATATATTCAGCACCCTTTACTTCTCAGGCAAGAGGGGTTATGATTTTGATTCATAAATCTATACCATTTCACGTGACAAGGGTTATTAAAGACAAGGCTGGGAGGTACATTATTCTACAAGGCACACTTGTCACAGAAAAAATAAACCTGATAAATATTTACGCCCCAAATGTTGATGACCCAAAGTTTTTTCAAAATCTCTTTCTTACAATTTCCTCACTGTCTGGCAGCTGTATTATAGCAGGAGATTTTAATTGCACACTGAACCCAGAAATGGATAGAAGTTCAGGTACCGACAATTCTCATTCTAAAAGCAGACAAACAATTCAACACTTTATGAAGGAACTTAATTTGATGGATATTTGGAGGGATATGAATCCCAAGGGCTTAAAATACTCATGCTATTCAAATACACATAAGTCATATTCGCGTATCGACTACTTTTTAATTTCATCCATCCTGAAACATAAAATAAGAGACTGTCAATATGATAGCATTTTAATATCTGACCATGCACCAAATTCACTAATTTATGAGGATTTAAGACTAAGGAGAGACCCCCCTAGATGGAAATTTAAACAAAAATGGCTGCTAGACCCAGAATTTATGTCTTTCATAGATAATCAAATTAACATCTATTTTGAAATCAACACAGATGAAACATCACCATCCTTAAGGTGGGAAGCCTTTAAGGCCTATATAAGGGGTCAGATAATTAGCTTTACAAGTTATAAGACAAAACAAACCTATCAAAAAACAAAAGAGTTGGCAGCAGAGATTGAGCTGCTTGAGAGGGATTATTATCAAACGCTATGCCCAAATATCCATAAAAAGCTTCTAATTCTAAGAACACAGTATAACGAACTTTCTGCCTCTAAAGCCGCCTCGCAACTTTTACGCCTTAAGCAGTCGTTCTATGATCAAGGGGAAAAGTTAGGGAAATTATTAGCCTGGCGACTACGACAATTACAAAATGAGGAATCTATTACCTCAGTCGAAAACAATGAAGGCCAGATTGTTACAGACCCATTAGAAATCAATGAAATTTTTAAGGTCTTTTTTGAAAAATTATACAGCTCAGACATAATGCATAAGGAACAAGAGCAAAATGTTTTCTTAGATACCCTCCAAATTACTAATATTTCAGAATTAATGAGTACAGATCTCAGTGCAGCTATAACTAAAGAAGAAATATCCATAGCAATAGACAATTTGAAAGCAAGTAAATCCCCAGGTCCAGATGGGCTACCGTCAGAATTTTATAAGAAATTTAAAGCTAAACTGCTAGACCCCCTTTTTGACATGTACTTGAACTCATTTGAAAAGGAAATTCTTCCTACCTCCTTAAGAGGAGCCCTGATTACTTTGCTACCCAAACCTGGCAAGTCTTGTAATAAATGTGAAAATCTAAGACCAATAAGTCTTCTTAATGTCGATTTAAAGATCTTATGTAAAATTTTGGCCCGAAGATTGGAGAGAATATTACCTGAAATAATTACTTGTGACCAAAATGGGTTTATTGTAGGAAGACAGGGATTTCATAATGTGAGACGAGTGTTGGATATTATTTATTATATGGAAGAAAAAACAGACACAGCTTTGTTATCACTGGATGCCGAAAAGGCTTTTGATAGAGTTGAATGGCCCTATTTATTTGAGATATTGAGAAGATTTGGCTGTGGGGACAATTTCTGTAGGTGGGTTAAACTTTTATATAATGAGCCTTATGCTGAAATAGTAACAAATGGAGTTATATCTAAACCATTCAAAATTAAGCGAGGATGTAGGCAGGGGTGCCCCCTGTCCCCTTTATTATTTATTTTAGCAATAGAACCGTTGGCCATAGCGGTGCGGTCTCATAAAAACATAAGAGGTTTGACAATAGGCCAACAGGAACATCGAATTGCTTTATTTGCTGACGATGTCATTCTTTTTTTGGAAAAGCTGAAAGATTCTATTCCAGCCTTGTTAGATCTAATAAACACATTTGGAAGAATATCAGGATATAAAGTAAATAAAGACAAATCTTCGTTAATGTTACTCAATTCAGAAGAAAGAAACAGTGTTGGGAATCCCTTCCAATTCAAAATGGTAAACTGTTTTACATACTTGGGGATTAGGATAGTACCATGTATCAGTGACATTGTTGCAGTTAACTATAACCCCATGATGGACTCAATTATTGCGTCGGTGGACAGATGGACCAACCTGCCCTTGTCACTTATAGCACGAATTAATGTTCTTAAATCCAACATAATGCCCAAACTTTTGTATTTATTTCAGAACATCCCACTGCCGCCTCCTGCCAATTTATTCTCGGCAATAAAAAAGATTTTCATACGCTTTTTGTGGAATAATAGAAGACCAAGGTTACGTTTGTCACTTTTATACCTTCCATACGACAGAGGTGGCCTTAGATGCCCCAATCCACTTTGGTATTATTGGGCAGCTCAATTGAGGACTATGATGTATTACTTTGCAGAGAAACCGGTCTTGCCTTGGGTTAATATCGAAAATTGTTCTGTATCTCTCCCTCTTCCTCAGTACATTTACTCGGAAAAAATCAGAGTACTTAAAAAAAGGACAAAAAACCCTATAGTCAAAAATATGATCTTGGTTTGGTATCAGGTTAAAAAGTATTTAGGCGACTTCTCTTCTCTATCACGCTTCAGTCCGATATGGGGTAACCATTTTTTCCCTCCAGGCAGGGCAGATCCTGGTTTTAGGAAATGGGCTGAAAAAGGTTTAAAGACAATAGGTGATCTGGTGGATTCAGAGGATGGGTTTATGATGTCGTTTGAAGAGTTGAAGGATAGGTATGATATTCCAAGTAAACATTTTTTTAAATATTTACAGGTGAGAAACTTTATTAGATCATCTCCAAATCAGAGTGAGTCCATCCCCCCCCTGTCCTCTTTAGAAATTGAAATGAAGAATGATTGCTTTGGAAAAGGAATCATCTCTAAAATATATTGCATGTTAGTGGAAGGATCCTCGGAGTCTTCTTTAAGGAAGCTCAATGCCTGGAGGGAGGATCTACAGGAGAACTTGCCTTCAGAGGACTGGGAGAAGGCGTGTGCTGAAGCACAAACACAAACTACCAACACCCGCCTCAAAGTACTACAATATAACTGGCTAATGAGAACATATACGACACCAGAAAAGCTTAACAGGTTTAATGGTGCCATCCCAGACCTGTGTATTAGATGTGGAGAAGAGAAGGGAACATTCTTCCATTGTGTCTGGAAATGTAAGAAAGTTCAACAATTCTGGAGGGAGATTAAAGAAGCTCTAGAGGCTATCCTAGATATAAAACTAGCTTTGGACCCCAAAGTGTTCATTTTAGGTTTGTATCCTGATAGACATCATATGTCGAGAAAAATAATTACTGCTATGGATTTATGTTTGCTACTTGCAAAGAGAGTCATAGCACTTTCATGGAAAAGTACCATAAAACCGAAATTCATTACCTGGATTAAAGAAATGTCCACAACATTACCATTGGAAAAGATTACTTACATTATAAAAGGGAAACTCTCACTATTTCAAAATATTTGGTGCCCTTTTATGCAATATATATTAAGCACGGATGTGAGGGGTGGGGCGGATGAAGGATAGTTGGTCCCCTGCAGTACAGTGTTCTAAGATAATGTCTTTTATTTGTATACTTGATTTCTTTGAAATATACATTAAAGTTTGTTTTTCTGAACCACAAACATTACTAAAATGATTTGGATTAACTCTTGAAAATAGGGAAACCATTGTTACCATAATTGTTTTTTGTTTTTTCTTAGGGTTGTCAGGGGTTTGGGGTTAAGGGAGTTGGTTTGCTTTTCTTATAAACTCTGTATGTAATAGGTGCTGCTCTAAGAAATCTCAATGTCTTGACTGGCAAAGAAAGGCAAGTTGAATGATGGACAAAAATTTAGCTACTCTTTTATTTCTTTGATACGAGAGCACACTTATGTTCTGTGTATTATTAAAAGCATTGTTGTAAAACCAATAAAGATAATGTTGGAAAAAAAAAATACCTCAGAAATATACAATCAACTGAGAATCAACTAATTTAAAGTTTAAACTCAGTTTCACACAAACACAAAGACCCTAGCATAAATGTTTGGCTGTTGAACTGGACCATTCCAGGTCGCTATCAAGCTAGCAGCTTTACAATTTTTTTTACATTACATTTCCAAGGCACATTAAAACAAACATTTATCTTGGCTTTTTTCTATACTTCCTCTTTTTTTTCTCCCTCCCTGAAGGATAAGTCCTTTTTTGAGTCATTGTTTTGGTTATTTATCTTCTGACCGGAGCTTTGGACATTTGGATGCTCTGCACATTACATGGCAGCTGGGTGATTCTCTGAATTCGGTGAGTGTTGGGGTCTATGGTTACTTAAATAATAAACCACAAGAAATTGTGTTTTTGAACGCTGCATCTGTTGAAAGACTCTTTGAACCTCCAAGAAAATATGTCTCCCCACCTTATGCATGAAATCCCAAACATTAATACGAATTTCTTTGCTGCTTAGGTGGCTTTAAATTCAACCCCGTAACAGGACAATTTCATCCCTCTATTAGTATAACTGCATAACATAATTAAACTAATTCTTCCAGTTCCTTTGAGATCACATGTCCCTTGATTAAAATAACTAATTGTAAGTATATTTTATTTGTTTCTAAATCATAATAATTAGACTAAGTAGATTATAGCAACTTGATGTAAAAGCGCTTCTCATAAATCATGAAAATACATTTAAAAATAAAAATTGAATCAGACTTTTTTATGTTTTTGAATCATTCCTTAAACTTTGCATACATTCCAACAGATATTAGTTTAATATTTGCTGTTATTATAAAGAAAATACAACAATGTATTGACCCCAGACTGTTGTGGGGTTGGACACGCAAGGCTGGCTTAACAACAGTAAAACGTTCAACCCCGTAACAAAGTCACCATTTTTGTAACGGGGTTGAACGTTACGGGGTTGAAGATTTTCACTAAAAGTTGCCATAAGTTCACACCAGCTAGGGTATGGAGCAACATTATGATATGATGAAAACAAGAAATTAATATGTGTTTCAAAGACCATTCTTTACTTTTTCCCAAACAACAATAAATATCATTTACGTCCGTAACAGTGTTGAAAGGTTGAGCTTGACGATGATGCTATTTGGGTAAAAAATAATCAAATAAAGGTATGAAACTTCCCTAACACTTAAATCTATTTACAGTGTGAGCAGGAAGAGACTTCAGTGATGTCACTTCCAGGGTGCAGAGGAAATTGAACTGAACCATTATTTATAAAAAGGAGGAATTAGTATGTCGTTACGGGGTTGAACAAAACTTGAGGGACATAATTAAAAAGTGCTATTTTATATAAAATTCATGTATTTTTCTCATAATTCTTTAATACAATAACTTGCAGTTACTGGCTATTTTTATTTGTTTAATATTCATTGAGAATGAACATTGGTCAGTGGGGACATGCTCATTTGGCTGATTTTTAATATAATATTTTTCAAAACAGGATTTTTAATATATATATTTGCATGTTACATTACCAAGACACATGGATATTTACATTTCTTGATTTTCTCAAAAGATTTTGTTTGCATTATATGAAAATCTTTGAGATAAACCTGTGGGACACAAAAGGCACCGAATTCGGAGAATCACCCAGCTCATAATGCAGTACCTACCGCGGCCTCCAGGGGTCCCAAAGAGCAATTTATTCTTTTCTTTTATCCATAAAATAATTATTTCTACATATATGATCAAATATATATTATTATAAAACCAAATCACTTCATAGTGAAATTGTGTGTTTTTGATATTATAATGACATTTTACTAAAAAAAAAATGTACATAATCAGCTCTACTGTGAGGGGGGCCCTTAAGTGGCCCTAGGGCCCTAAGCGGCTGCTTCATTTCCTTGTGCCTTGGGCCGGCCCTGACTTCTGCCATAACAATAACTTTAAGCATATGCAGTCTAAAGTATACCTGAAATAATCGAAGCATCTTGTTACTGTCCGGCTCAGATGGCCGCAACAAAACATAGGGAGGACACGACAACCAGAATCATTTTAAGGCATTTATTAAAAAAATTATTGATGATTGTTAGGGGTGATGAGCGGCAGCCCAAGAAGTGATGCACCAGCGCGTGCTCCCTCAGCCTGGTCCTTCATCTGGTGCGGATCTCAGTCATGGACCAGTTGGCCCCCACAAGTCTCTGATCCCAGGACTAGCCAAGTGACGACTCCCACAACGTGTCAAGCGATCTTCTGTGCCACACACCATCTGGCTCCAGCTCAGGCTCTGCCTCTAGATCTCATCTGGGTCTGGGCCTGGATCTTGTCTGGACCTGCATCTCCATGAGTGGAATGGGTGCTCCTTAAATATATCCAGGTGGACACTTAATCATAGGAACCTCTCACAATCGAGAGGTATTTCTCCGCTGATTTGCAGCAACACTCAGCAACGGAGAACCTTGAGGTTCTGATAGTAATGGTCTAAATCAGTGGTCCCCAAACTACGGCCCACTTCCACATTTGGTCCGGCCCCTTGAAACAATACCAGGGAGCATTTCGATTTTTTTTCATATACTGTATTTTCCGGACTATAAGCCACTACTTTTTTCCTCAGCTTTGAACCATGCGGCTTATAGGCCCGTGCGGCTTATATGTGGATTTTTCTTCAACCACCAGAGGACTCTTTAGCAGCAAGTGAATCATTGGAAGTCAAAATTGGAAATAAATGAAAGTGAGGAACCTGCGACCACCGGCATGAGGACTAAGGCTTGAGGCCTTAGTTAAATAGCATTGAGGGGAAAAAGATTTTTTTTTTAGGTTTTGTTGGCTCTAGTGGCCTTTATTTGAAAGTAGTTTGACAGGAAAGAGGGTTATGAGAGATGGGGGAGACATGCTGCAAATGTCCAAATGTGGACCGAATTTGGCCCACGGGCCATAGTTTGGGAACCACTGATTTAGACCATTACTACCAGAATTTCAAGGTTGCTGAGTGTCGCTGCAAATCAGCGGAGAAATGCCTGCAGCTGCTGCTCTCCAGACCGTTATACGGAGAATCTTCCCACTGGGCTAGAACCGAACCGAATCACACGTTAACCCATTATAGAGAGCAACTTGCCACTGGAAAGTGTTGTAAGAGGCCCCTATGGAGCTCGGGTAACTGTTGTGCAGTTTGTAGCTGTACTCTAACGATCAGACCAAGTTTAATTTGTGACAGCAACAGGTGTGTTTTGAATGTGCTCCAGAAACAAAAAGGCAGTGTTTCTATGATAAGTGGTAGATGTCATTGCCTACCGACAGAAAAGGAAACAAAAAGAATTTGGCAAAACAAAAATCCAAACTTTCAGAGAACCCAAAATGCTTTATGTGTGCTTTGTTTCATTGTGTGGACAAAAATACAACGAAAGAAAATCCGCAACTGCATCCGAAGCAACTGAGTCAGTGAAGTAGCTAAATGTGCTATATACATGGGTTGAGCTTTGCCCCTGCGTCACCACAGCATCCCGATTTTTAGTTTTTTTGAATAATACTGGAATCATTATGAGAATTTGAGGTATACATATTAGGATTGAATAGATGGCAGTAGTGTAACAATGTTGGATGCAAGCTGCCGTTGAAATCTAAAGAAGCAAAGGAAGAAGCAGAAGAAGAAGAAGGAGGCACCCATTTTCATTTAGCACATGCTAGTAGCAGACATGAAGGATCAGCACTTTTACTGCTACAGTTACCGTTCGGAAACTACCGTAATCAGTACAGTTAAATCCAGGGATGAATATATATACAGTGGGGCAAAAAAGTATTTAGTCAGCCACCATTTGTGCAAGTTCTCCCACTTAAAAAAATGAGAGAGGCCTGTAATTTTCATCATAGATGTACCTCAACTATGAGAGACAAAAGGAGAAAAAAAAATCCAGAAAATTACATTTTCTGATTTTTAAAGAATTTATTTGCAAAATATGGTGGAAAATAAGTATTTGGTCAATAACAAAAGTTCATCTCAATACTTTGCTATATACCCTTTGTTGGCAATGACAGAGATCAAACGTTTTCTGCAAGTCTTCACAAGGTTCTCACACACTGTTGGTGGTATTTTGGCCCATTCCTCCATGCAGATCTTCTCTAGAGCTGTGATGTTCTGGGGCTGTCGCTGGACAACACGGACTTTCAACTCCCTCCACAGATTTTCTATGGGGTTGACATCTGGAGACTGGCTAGGCCACTCCAGGACCTTGAAATGCTTCTTACGAAGCCACTCCTTTGTTACCCGGGTGGTGTGTTTGGGATCATCGTCCTGCTGAAAGACCCAGCCACGTTTCACCTTCAATGCCCTTGCTGATGGAAGGAGGTTTTCAGTCAAAATGTGATGATACATGGCCCCATTCATTCTTTCCTTTACACGGATCAGTCGTCCTGGTCCCTTTGCAGAAAAACAGCCCTAAAGCATGATGTTTCCACCCCCATGCTTCACAGTAGGCATGGTGTTCTTTGGATGCAACTCAGCATTCATTCTCCTCCAAACACGACGAGTAGAGTTTTGACCAAAAAGTTCTACTTTGGTTTCATCTGACTATATGATATTCTCCCAGTCATCTTCTGGATCATCCAAATGCTCTCTAGCAAACTTGAGACGGGCCTTGACATGTACTGGCTTAAGCAGGGGGACACGTCTGGCACTGCAGGTTTGAGTCCCTGGCGGCGTAGTGTGTTACTGATGGTAGCCTTTGTTACTTTGGTCCCAGCTCACTGCAGGTCATTCACTAGGTTCCCCCGTGTGGTTCTGGATTTTTGCTCACCGTTCTTGTGATCATTTTGACCCCACGGGGTGTGATCTTGCGTGGAGCCCCAGATCGAGGGAGATTATCAGTGGTCTTGTAAGTGTTCCATTTTCTAATAATTGATCCCACAGTTGATTTCTTTACACCAAGCTGTTTACCTATTGCAGATTCAGTATTCCCAGCTAGGTGCAGGTTTATAATTTTGTTTCGGGTGTCCTTTGACAGCTCTCTAGTTTTGGCCATGGTGGAGTTTAGAGTGTGACTGTTTGAGGTTGTGGACAGGTGTGTTTTATACTGATAACAAGTTCAAATAGGTGCCATTAATACAGGTAACAAGTGGAGGACAGAGGAGCCTCTTACAGAAGAAGAAGTTACACGGCTGTGAGAGCCTGAAATCTTGCTTGTTTGTAGCTGACCAAATACTTATTTTCCACCATATATTGCCAATAAATTCTTTAAAAATCAGAAAATGTAATTTTCTGGATTTTTTTTTCTCCTTTTGTCTCATAGTTGAGGTACATCTATGATGAAAATTACAGGCCTCTCTCATCTTTTTAAGTGGGAGAACTTGCACAATTGGTGGCTGACTAAATACTTTTTTGCCCCACTGTATGTATGTATGTATATATATATATATATATATATATATATATATATATATATATATATATATATATATATGATAATTTTTTTTGCGAAGTGATAAAAGCTGTTGCAAAATGGAGCTGTATTTCCCTCAGCCCACTGGCTGCAATGTTGACACCTTGAGATGCCATGAGACCTAAATTCTGAACATCATGGCATGGAGTGCATCCCAGTTTTCCATGTCTGGCATATAAAAAAAATCATTTTAGCTTTTAAACTGGTTATTTTGATCCTGTGTCCAGACAGATGGATAATCAGTAGGCCTAGTAGTAGTAGGCCTGTTTGTTCCGAAGATCCTCCAGCTTCCACTTCGTCTTCCTAACATGGTGCCTCCTCACTCTGACTCTCACACTGATAGGAGGAACCACAGAGCTCTGTTGGGTTAAAAGCACATCTTCTGAGGTTGGGATATTTTTCCTCCAACAGGTTCCAGAGGAATCGCCTCAAACCAGAAGTTGGACTGGATTTTATTTCAATGTCATTTGTGAATGTTAGAGCCAACAGTGGGGCTATAAAGTTGAAAAATGTTATCATTTTGGAGAAAGTCTCATCAACATCAATATTTCCACTAAATAAAAGGGGAAAAAAAAATTTGTTTGATGGAGGAAAAGTCTCCCAAGTAAAATAAATAGTATGTTTTAGTATACTAAATTTTAACATACTTTAGCATACTTTGATTGATGTACTTAAACTGTACTATTTTGGAACAACTATTTTTATGCTTATTATGCTTACTTTATGCTTACTTTAGTAGTATTTAAATAGTATTAAATTACAACTTTTAGTATACTATGTATACTCAATGTACTTATTTGGAACAACTTAAAGTTGTACTTAATATACTTTAAGTATACTTTTTTATGTAGTATTCAAGAGAAATATTCCATATTGAGTGTACTAATTCTATCATAGAATTATATTAAAAATATATTTTTAATACATTACTAATATATTGGTAGTATATTTAAATTGCACTTATTTTTTATTTACTGTTATTGCTAATAAAGTACAATTTTAATTATTCATAAGTCTTTATTCATATTTTGTAATTACATGCATAACTACACTACAGTACTTACATTGTTTTAGGCTACAATTTCATGGAAAGATTAATTACACAAGATGTTCAAGGTAATTCAAATATTTTCTTTTACTACCAACATTTTAAAATATTCCAATTTTACTCACAACTTTATGAACTTTACATAAATTATCAGTTTACACATCAAAAGTGAACACAATGAACATGAAATTTTGAGTGACAATAAAACATGAAAGTGAGGATCAATGACAGAACATTCCCGTTCACTGCACCTTACAGAAACCTACAAAAAAGAACAATAGAGAACAATTAAACAGAGAAGACATTTGTATTATAAAGAAGACAGAAAAATGGCAAATAAAAAATAATACATAAAATTTTAAGACGTTTTGTACTCGCTGTGTATGTGACATCATCAGGGTGTCTTCTTTGCTTGTTTATGTTAGAAGTAGAAAAAATAGTCAGCAATGTCATAGAATCAGTTGATGTTGGCATTAACTATGAAGCTGTTTTAAGTGTGGACTTAAAAACAAACTACCTTAAAATCTTTCCATCCATGATCTGAACACACTGATCCTTGCAAGGTGGTGAGGGGGGCTGGTGGTGCCCATCTCCAGCAGCTATCAGATGAGAGGCAGGGTTCACCCTGGACAGGTCACCAGTCCATCACAGTGCCCTGAAAGCCAACAACAAATAAAATGAATGAAAGAGAAATGTTAGATTAACAAGGGTAAAAATTCTGTCCATCCATCCATCCATTTTCTTGCACCTTTGTCCCTTAGTGGGGTCGGGAGGGTTGCTGGTGCCCATCTCCAGCTAACGTTCCGGGCGAGAGGCGGGGTACACCCTGGACAGGTCGCCAGTCTGTCGCAGGGCAACACAGAGACACACAGGACAAACAACCATGCACACACACACTCACACCAAGGGGCAATTTGGAGAGGCCAATTAACCTGACAGTCATTTTTTTGGACTGTGGGAGGAAACCGGAGTACCTGGAGAAAACCCACGTGTGCACAGGGAGAACATGCAAACTCCATGCATAAAGACGCCAGGCCGGGAATCGAACCCAGAACCTTCTTGCTGCAAGGCAACGGCTCTACCAACTACACCACTGTGCAGCCCCAAATTCTGTCCAGTTATCTTTAAATCATATCATGTTTATTAAGTACTTGGTGTTGGTAACACACCAGTTTTTGTTGTTGAAAATGAAGCTAACTCCTCATTGAAAAACCAAAAACAAACTTGCATCATTGAAGACAATGTGAAGGTTCATCCTCAGAGCTGGTTTATGATCTAGTGGAGCCAGAGTTTCTTCTGAGACAGGAAAGCCTTTAGGTTTTACCTGATTTCTGTGGCTTCCTCTTTCATCTTCATTTGCTTAGACTGCTAACATATGTTGAAGATAAAAACATTGATGAACGAGTTAGAACAACAACCTCACAATATCAAAGTCTCTTTGTCTTATCGAGCTTAATTAAAGCCAGGTTAAGCTTATGAATAAAAGTAGAAGTCACAACAAACAGCCTCCATGCAGTTATAACATGAAGCTGAATGATTCCTATTGTAATAATCATACAAGTCACAATAAAATTGATAAAATAATTATTTATGAAACCAACGTAAGTTATATATCTTTCCTGAACTGTTTATAATTAAATGAAGATAATTAAGCAAGCTTGCCACCAGGTAGCACACATTTTATTTTCATCGGTTGTTGTCCCGTTGTGTTGTCGTCCAACTCGGACTAGGAGGTCGCCAGCTTGAATTTACCAAAATTAGTAACTATTGTCAAGGCCCTCTCTACTTTTAAGGTAATATTATGCGAGTAAAAATGGCGAATTTGAACAATGCTTGTTATCTTCCCTTCGTTCAAGTGTTTTCTTCTCTTTGTGGGTGGCGTTTTTTTTTTTAAATACAGTGTGCAATACCGCCACCATCTGGTCTGGAGTATGAACTGGAGCTAATGCCGTTGATTATAAGGTTTTACATCACACATCTGAAAATGGATTGGGTACTTTCTTAAAAATTACATCATGATTATCTTTTTTTTTATTGTATGCAAATTTAATAAATCGTAAAAGATTATTAAGGCACTTAAAAGTATGCCTACATATTACATTAAACACACTTTAAAGGTGCCTAAAATACATACTTCTGCATACGTATTAATTAGTTGTATTTTGTAACCAGGTTGCTGCGTGTTGCAGACTTCTGCCCAGGTCCCTCTTGAAAATGAGATCTAGATCTCAATGGGGTTCACCTGATTAAATAAAGAAAATTTTAAAAAGACATACTTTATCAGCCTAAAATTTACAAATTAATAATCTAAAGCAGTGTTAAGTGAATTTAAAAAAATTCTATTTTGAGCATATATTTTTAAATATACACAAAATATATTTTAAATATACTTGAGAACGTGTATATTTTCACTTGGGCAAATATATATTTTGTTCACTTAAAGTATACTTTTATTTAATATATTAAAAGTGCATTTTGGTACAATTATGTTTAAGTGTGTTTAAAGTTCTAATTTCAAAATTGGTACAAGTATACTTTTAGTATACTTCAGATATACTTATAGGTAGTACACTTAATACTTAGTGTACTTTCACAAATTTAAGTATGTTTGAAATATACTAAAGTATACTTTTTTCATCTGGGCTCTCAGACTCTGAGCATGACAGCATCAAACTATTTTTTTATATTAGACAATTAATTTAATTTCACATAATTATCGCGGTAGAAGCCATTTGTTTGTGAAAATATTTAATGTAACATATTTACCGTGTTTGATGTTTGTTGTGAATGACGTGGTATACTCGCAGACGAACGAGGTAATTAGTCCAAGTTTGTCGTTTATTGAACGTTCCAGAACTACAGCGGCAGTGATGCGCCAAGACAAAGGTAAACAAAGGTAAAACAACCCAAACAGGTGATCAACTCTAAACCACTTGCGCCTTTTTATTCTGCATCTCACTTTATTATTTAAGCACACCCGTTGCCATGGCAAACTCCTGCGCTCCACAAGCTGACCAGAGATTACGTTAAAAACAACATTCAGTATGTTACGATATCAGGTTTTCAGGCTTGATATTTATTTTCCGATCATTAATAAGCGCTCCCCTGAACACAGCGGTGGTTGATTAGTTAATTTTAAACTCCTGCTCTGCTACTTATTTTGGCATGGAACCGAAACACCTTATTGAAACAATAATCACTGAGATTATTATTTTTGTTGTGTTATTAATTTGAACACATTTTGTTGATTTTTTTTGTTGTTCTTGAATAAAGTTACCAACGTTTTATGCGAGTCAGAGGAGGACGTGCTGGTCTCAGCGTCCTGGCGGCGTTCAGTTTGTCAACTCAACCTTCCGCGACCAACATATCGCACCCCTGCTATAGTAAAGCAGGAACTGTTCAGAAACAATATGAAATGGGAAGAAGTTATTTATTAACTGATTAAAGTCGTGTTTTAGATTGTTCTTGAAAAACTAATCAGTCACGGTTGATTAGTGGGTGCACTCACGGCTGCACAGTTGATTTTTTACAGCCGCTCCTCTCTCTTGCAGGCACTGCATACCCCCACTAAATCTGAGCTCAGGTCCTCTACCAGAGGCCTGGGAGCTTGAGGGTTCTGGCTGTGCCTAGTACTGCACATTTCCGAACTGAGATGTCTGATGTTGTTCCTGGGATCTGTTTTAGCCACTGCTCCAGTTTGTGGGTGACTGCCCCGAGGGCCCCGATGACCACAGGCACCACTGTGGTCTTCACCTTCCAGGCCTTTTCCAGTTCCTCTCTGAGGCCCTGGTATTTCTCCAGTTTCTCGTGCTCCTTTTTCCTGATGTTGTAATCACTTGGTATTGCTACATCCACCACAACGGCTTTCCTCTGTTGTTTATCCACCCCCACAATGTCCGGTTGGTTCACCATTACTATTTTGTCTGTCTGGATCTGGAAGTCCCACAGGATCTTAACTCGGTCATTCTCTGCCACCTTTGGGGGTGTTCCCCACTTTGATCTCGGGGCTTCCAGTCCATATTCTGCACAGATGTTCCTGTACACTATGCCCACCACTTGGCTATGTTGTCCCATGTAAGCTTTCCCTGCCAGCATCTTGCACCCTGCTGTTATGTACTGGACTGTCTCAGGGGCCTCCTGCACAACCTACACCTTGGGTCTTGTCTGTTGTGATAGATCTGAGCCTCTATTGCTCTGGTGTTTAGGGCCTGTTCCTGGGCGGCCAGGATGAGAGCCTCTGTGCTGTCCTTGAGTCCAGCTTTCTCCAGCCATTGGTAGTGTTAAGGAAGAATTATTTGTGTGATTAAATTTAGCAAAAAATCTGGCTCTGGTTCTTCCCGTTGATCCCGGGTTCTCTCGCGTGACGTGTGGACACAGAAACACAACAATGCGTGTTGACGTCACAGAATTGCAGAACTTTAATGCAATCGAAAGAAAGTATAAAATAGAACAGAGGACTGAAGTAATACAGAGCTGTACAAAGATTACCTAAGACAAGTAGACAGACAAAGATGCATCCTTGGAGAAAGAGCTGGTGCAGAAGCAAACTAAAATCAGCCTTTTCTGAATTATTTCCCTTGTGCACAAACTTTTATACCTGTAGGTGTGTTTTCCTCTTTAATGTATTCAAATAAGGTGTATCTCTACTTGACCAACTGAAAGGCATCTCCGGGCCTTTTTGAATTTAGAAAATCCCTGCGATTTGTTCACAAGATCAAACACCAGTTCCTCCTTTTGTTAAATAAGGTGGAAGCAGACTCTCTGAATTCATGGTGGTTTATGGCTTTCACAAATCAGTGTGAAAAGCTGGAACTTCCTACTGATTGTTTCCCACACAGACAAAGGGCAGATCAGAGATCTTGACAAACCAACTGCTTTAACTACAGGTAAAATAAAGATCAATAGGCCAGAATATGTTATAAATTTTAAAACTATAATTAGGGTATTTCAATCAAGTCATGATAAATTCTAAAACTAACTTATTTTAAATTTATTTTCTTAACATTATCCGGCCTCCTGCGGCTCTACAGCCATCTGGACAAAAAGAAACAGATGAAGGAACCTCACAGGTAACTGAAATTCTGGTTTCTCTCCCGCCCTGCCAAGAACAATCCTTTAATATTGTATTTTAATTCAATGAAAAGTTATCTCCAGAAACCCAATTTGTTCTTCTGCACTCAGCATCTCCCAGGTTTAGTCCTGATATAAAACCAAAAAGCAATATATAACATCGACAGAAAATAATGGAGTACAATTCCCGTTTCTAACCTAATATAATATTCAAATAAGAATTAAGACATTCATTCACCATAACCTAAGTATTTTTCTAATACTAAACAAAACATTTTAATTTGATTCTAATATAGTCAGAAATAATACAATTTCAAATACATTCATCATTGACTAAATTAATTCTAAAACAAGATGATACAATTTTCAGTCAAAGCATGTTATTAATAACTAAGAAAAGTATCTTACAAATTAAATGTTAGTGATTTAAAACATGTTATATTCAGTTTTTACACCATGTCAGATGTTAGTTTTGGAAGACTTCTCATCCTGGTTACGTGAACCGACCAAAGTTCCCTTTCTCACAGTAATTCAAGTGATACTGTCCTCCACCTTCCTGCATATGTTAATTTATGACCTCCTTTCTTTAATGATAAGACCCCAGGGGTCTGAGCAAAAACTCTCCTGCAGATCTATATTCAATACTTACCCAGCAATAGTTTTCAGGTTTAAATGACTAACAGAAACCTGTTCAAAATTAAGAAATTTGTTCTAAAAGATTTAAACTGTGTTTGTTACTACCCAATAGTAAGTCCCGCCTGCCCCTCACAACTCTTCGGACTCACTACTGCCCAGTTCTCTGTCTAACAGGTCCGGAAAATCCCCAAAACTCGGGTTTTACCCTAGCAATAGTTTGCGGAGAATTATCTGTTTAAACTGGGGTCGGAAAGGACTCGTCTAGCTCTGACTACTTTCGATCCAGAAGTTATGACCCTTTACAGTTGAGGAACAATCAGCTGAGTAGCCCTCACAGCTGCATAACCCCTACAACCACTCCTGTTAACGGTAGCTCCTCTCCTAATATAACGGCACTTGTTAACAGCTAGATTAAATTCAGTGACTTAGATTTAAGTCCCAGGGTCATTATTTTAACACTCACTCAACTGTACGTTGTCCTTCTAAAGTGCAGAATCTTTGTCATTAAATGACCTCCGTCTCTTCTCCAAGTCGGCTGCGACAGAGTTGAGAGCGTTGGGTAGAGGCAGAGGAGTTGGTCGGATCTGGAACCACGGTCGGTGGCTGGTGGAACTCGTCCCTTCTTGGCGGCGTGAAGTCTTTGAGCTTCCCTTGGTCCCGGGGTGTAGTCCTCAGCTGGTCTTTAGCCTGCTTCCTCTTGTTGGCTCCTCTTCTGCGCTGTGGACGAAGAACGCCTTTCCTCCCCCGTGCTCCAGTTTTTAAGCCCTCTCAACCCAGGGTGGTCTACGGGGCAGGGCTGCATCACTCTAGAACCTTCCCACTGTTTGTGGAAAGTCCCAACCTTCCCCAACTCTCTTATGACTCATTCATACCTCATTACGACATCTCCGGTACTTTCCTTGTTTTCCGTTGACCATCTGTTTCTGATTCTGCCGCGCCCTCGCCCCCGCTCAGTGATGACTCACTCCACACAGTTTCTCCTTCTAAGCCTTTCTTTTCTTACAAAACATAATCAATGTGTTACTTTGTCGACCTATTACTTCAGTATGTTCCTTCCTCACTCATTATCTTTAATCTTAACGATCAGTGATCCTTATACGACAATCAAGCTGTTCAAACCTTACTTTCCATAATGTATTATAACATTCAGTTGATTAAAAGTACAGAACATATATTTTTGATTATACATTACAGACATTCCTTCATTGGCATGTGTATTATTATCTTAAACCTGTTACAAACCATAATCATCATTAAATCATTATACAAGGTTTACTGTTATTTCTCAGGCCTTTATTTCATTTTCTGCGTGTACCTGGACAGATCTCACATGCTCATACCAGGTTTCACGACAACTGTGTTAAAACACTAAAAATAGTCATTTTTCCTCAACAGTAGGATTTCCTGATATCAGCCACTTCAGTTATTTGTCGGTGGTACATCCCATGTAGGGGCTTGTCCTCCCATGATGGTACCTCCAGTACCTCATCCTCTGTTCCCTATTGTCTGAGACATTCGCTGAGCACATCATATGTTGAGGCTTTGTCCTTGATGTATTTATGGATCTTGGATTTTTCATCCTGGACAGTGGCTCTCACACTCAGTAGTCCTCTGCTTCCTTCCTTACAGCTCGTGTACAGTCTCAGGTACACGAGCTGGATTTGGGGTGGAACCCTCCATGCATGGTTAGTAGCTTCCGAGTCTTAACATCCGTGGTCTTTATCTCCTCCATTGGCCATCTATTATTCCTGCAGGGTATCTGATTACTGGTAAGGCATAGCTGTTTATTGCACGGATCTTGTTCTTGCCATTGAGCTGGCTTCTCAGGACTTGCCTTATTCGTTGGAGGTATTTGGCTGTGGCTCCTTTCCTTGTGACCTCATCGAGGTTGCCATTTGCTTGTTGTATTCCCAGGTACTTGTAGCTGTGCTCTATGTCTGCTATTGTTCCTTCTGGAAGTGAGACCCCTTCTGTGTGGGCGACCTTCCCTCTCTTTGTAACCATCCGACCACACTTCTCTAGTCCGAATGACATCCCAATGTCAGTGCTGTAGATCCTGGTGGTGTGGATCAGTGAGTCGATGTCTCGCTCGCTCTTGGCGTACAGCTTGATGTCATCCATGTAGAGGAGGTGACTGATCGTGGCCCCATTCTTGAGTCGGTATCCGTAGCCAGTCTTGTTGATGATTTGGCTGAGAGGGTTCAGGCCTATGCAGAACAGCAGTGGGGACAGAGCATCTCCTTGGTATATGCCACATTTGATGGACACTTGTGCAAGTGGTTTGCAGTTGGCTTCAAGGGTGGTTTTCCACAGCCCCATCGAGTTTGCAATGAAGGCTCTTAGAGTCCTATTGATGTTGTACATCTCTAAGCATTCAATGATCCAAGTGTGTGGCATTGAGTCATAGGCTTTCTTGTAATCAATCCAAGCGGTACACAGGTTGGTGTGTCGGGTTTTGCAGTCTCGGGCAACTGTGTGGTCTACAAGGAGTTGGTGTTTGGCTCCTCTGCTATTTATGCCTATGCCCTTCTGTGCCTTGCTCATGTATTTATCCATGTGCCCGCTTATCTTAGCCGCTATGATGCCTGACATGAGCTTCCATGTTGTAGAGAGACAGGTTATTGGCCGATAGTTGGAAGGGACTGAACCCTTCGAGGGTTCCTTCTGTATCAGGATTGTGCGCCCTTCAGTTAACCATTCAGGGTGAGTCCCATTTTGTAGCAGCTGGTTCAGTTGAGCTGCCAGTCGCTCATGGAGGGCAGTGAGTTTCTTAAGCCAGTAGGCATGGATCATGTCAGGTCCTGGTGCTGTCCAGTTTTTCATACCTGAGACTCTGTCTTGGACATCTGCCACAGTGATGGTTACCGGGGCTTGTTCCGGGAGGTTGCTGTGGTCCTCTCGTAGAGAGGTTAGCCACTGTGCATTGCTGTTGTGGGACGCCTCCCTTTCCCATATGCCTTTCCAGTATTGTTCAGTCTCCAGCCTGGGTGGGTCTGCTCTGTTGTCTGTCTGCCATTGAGAGTACACTTTAGCTGGTTGGGTGGCGAAGAGCTGGTTAATCCTCCTGGCTTCATTCTCTCTCGTGTATCTCTTTAGGCGGCTGGCCAAGGCTTGGATCCTTTGTTTGGCAGTTTCGAGTGCTTCAGGTATGGGCATCTGGCTGTACTTCTTGAGTACTGATCTTTTCATTGCACCCCTTTGGAGCTCTGACAGTTGACTCAATTCCCTCCTTGTTATCTTGATCTTAGCCTCTAACCGTCTTTTCCATGGTGGGTATAACCA
Source organism: Poecilia reticulata (assembly GCF_904066995.2). Taxonomy (NCBI): domain Eukaryota; kingdom Metazoa; phylum Chordata; class Actinopteri; order Cyprinodontiformes; family Poeciliidae; genus Poecilia; species Poecilia reticulata. Next base: position 770,270 of record NC_088830.1, on the reverse strand, counting down.
AGCATCTCAAGGATCACTGATGCCGAGTTGTATATCAGCTCATTGGTTTCTGTTATGGTGTTGGTAGGGATCGTTCTCAATGCTGCATTCACATCTTCAATGAGACTTTCTGATGGTACTTCACTCAACTGTTGTAATTGGCGTCGGGGTTGCCTGGTGTTCATTAGGGCCACGATTCTCTCTCTCAGGTCAGTTGCTGCTTTGTTCAGCTTTGATGGTTCATTCATTACTGTGGCTACATATACCCAGTTTCTGGGCAGGTAGTTGCAGTTAACTCCCCTCTGACCTGGCGTCCTGGCTCCTCCCCCTTGCCGTAGCACTTGTGTTGTACCTCGTCAATCTCAAGTTGTGACAGCAGTTGCCGTTTGCGGATGTTGGAACACTGAGCTACTAGTTGTTTGGCAGTTAGTGTTGACTGGGGATGTTGAACTAGCCATTCCTTCCACATTCTTTGCATGTACCCCCTCTGACTAGGGTTACTTGATTAGTAGCATTCCAACAGATCCATGTTTTCACCTCTCGCCCATTTCCGTCTTGTTGTATATGTGTATATATGTGTATGTATCTGTGTATAAAAAAATTCCCTTCTCACCCTCCGCGGGTGGTCTGTTTCATCCTCTGAGCTCGGGTCCTCTACCAGAGGCCTGGGAGCTTGAGGGTTCTGCGCAGTATCTTGGCTGTGCCTAGAACTGCACATTTCTGGACTGAGATGTCTGATGTTGTTCCTGGGATCTGTTTGAGCCACTGCTCCAGTTTGGGGGTGACTGCCCCGAGGGCCCCGATGACCACAGGCACCACTGTGGTCTTCACCTTCCAGGTCTTTTCCAGTTCCTCCCTGAGGCCCTGGTACTTCTCCAATTTCTCATGCTCCTTTTTCCTGATATTGTAGTCACTTGGTATTGCTACATCCACCACAACGGCTTTCCTCTGTTCTTTATCCACCACCACAATGTCCGGTTGGTTCGCCATTACCATCTTGTCTGTCTGGATCTGGAAGTCCCACAGGATCTTAGCTCGGTCATTCTCCACCACTTTTGGGGGTGTTCCCCACTTTGATCTCGGGGCTTCCAGTCCATATTCTGCACAGATGTTCCTGTACACTATGCCCGCCACTTGGTTATGTCGTTCCATGTATGCTTTCCCTGCCAGCATCTTGCACCCTGCTATTATGTGCTGGACTGTCTCAGGGGCCTCCTTGCACAACCTACACCTTGGGTCTTGTCTGGTGTGATAGATCTGAGCCTCTATTGCTCTGGTGTTTAGGGCCTGTTCCTGGGGGGCCAGGATGAGAGCCTCTGTGCTGTCCTTGAGTCCAGCTTTCTCCAGCCATTGGTAGGTTTTCCTGACATCAGCCACTTCAGTTATTTGTCGGTGGTACATCCCATGTAGGGGCTTGTCCTCCCATGATGGTACTTCCAGCACCTTGTCTTCTGTTCCCCATTGCCTGAGACATTCGCTGAGCACATCGTCTGTTGAGGCTTTGTCCTTGATGTATTTATGGATCTTGGATGTTTCATCCTGGACAGTGGCTCTCACACTCACTAGTCCTCTGCCTCCTTCCTTACGGCTCGTGTACAGTCTCAGGGTGCTGGATTTGGAGTGGAACCCTCCATGCATGGTTAGTAGCTTCCGAGTCTTAACATCCGTGGTCTTTATCTCCTCCATTGGCCATCTATTATTCCTGCAGGGTATCTGATTACTGGTAAGGCATAGCTGTTTATTGCACGGATCTTGTTCTTGCCATTGAGCTGGCTTCTCAGGACTTGCCTTATTCGTTGGAGGTATTTGGCTGTGGCTCCTTTCCTTGTGACCTCATCGAGGTTGCCATTTGCTTGTTGTATTCCCAGGTACTTGTAGCTGTGCTCTATGTCTGCTATTGTTCCTTCTGGAAGTGAGACCCCTTCTGTGTGGGCGACCTTCCCTCTCTTTGTAACCATCCGACCACACTTCTCTAGTCCGAATGACATCCCAATGTCAGTGCTGTAGATCCTGGTGGTGTGGATCAGTGAGTCGATGTCTCGCTCGCTCTTGGCGTACAGCTTGATGTCATCCATGTAGAGGAGGTGACTGATCGTGGCCCCATTCTTGAGTCGGTATCCGTAGCCAGTCTTGTTGATGATTTGGCTGAGAGGGTTCAGGCCTATGCAGAACAGCAGTGGGGACAGAGCATCTCCTTGGTATATGCCACATTTGATGGACACTTGTGCAAGTGGTTTGCAGTTGGCTTCAAGGGTGGTTTTCCACAGCCCCATCGAGTTTGCAATGAAGGCTCTTAGAGTCCTATTGATGTTGTACATCTCTAAGCATTCAATGATCCAAGTGTGTGGCATTGAGTCATAGGCTTTCTTGTAATCAATCCAAGCGGTACACAGGTTGGTGTGTCGGGTTTTGCAGTCTCGGGCAACTGTGTGGTCTACAAGGAGTTGGTGTTTGGCTCCTCTGCTATTTATGCCTATGCCCTTCTGTGCCTTGCTCATGTATTTATCCATGTGCCCGCTTATCTTAGCCGCTATGATGCCTGACATGAGCTTCCATGTTGTAGAGAGACAGGTTATTGGCCGATAGTTGGAAGGGACTGAACCCTTCGAGGGTTCCTTCTGTATCAGGATTGTGCGCCCTTCAGTTAACCATTCAGGGTGAGTCCCATTTTGTAGCAGCTGGTTCAGTTGAGCTGCCAGTCGCTCATGGAGGGCAGTGAGTTTCTTAAGCCAGTAGGCATGGATCATGTCAGGTCCTGGTGCTGTCCAGTTTTTCATACCCGAGACTCTGTCTTGGACATCTGCCACAGTGATGGTTACCGGGGCTTGTTCCGGGAGGTTGCTGTGGTCCTCTCGTAGAGAGGTTAGCCACTGTGCATTGCTGTTGTGGGACGCCTCCCTTTCCCATATGCCTTTCCAGTATTGTTCAGTCTCCAGCCTGGGTGGGTCTGCTCTGTTGTCTGTCTGCCATTGAGAGTACACTTTAGCTGGTTGGGTGGCGAAGAGCTGGTTAATCCTCCTGGCTTCATTCTCTCTCGTGTATCTCTTTAGGCGGCTGGCCAAGGCTTGGATCCTTTGTTTGGCAGTTTCGAGTGCTTCAGGTATGGGCATCTGGCTGTACTTCTTGGGTACTGATCTTTTCATTGCACCCCTTTGGAGCTCTGACAGTTTATAACCAAGCATCTCAAGGATCACTGATGCCGAGTTGTATATCAGCTCATTGGTTTCTGTTATGGTGTTGGTAGGGATCGTTCTCAATGCTGCATTCACATCTTCAATGAGACTTTCTGATGATACTTCACTCAGCCGTTGTAATTGGCGTCGGGGTCGTCTGGTGATTCTCTCTCTCAGGTCAGTTGCTGCCTCGTTCAGCTCAGATGGTTCGTTCATTACTGTGGCTACATACCCAGTCTCTGGGCGGGGAGTTGTAGTTGACTCCCTTCTGACCTGGCATCCTGGCTCCTTCCCGTAGCACTTGTGTCGTACCTCGTCAATCTCCAGTTGTGACAGCAGTTGTCGTTTGCGGATGTTGGAACACTGAGCTACTAGTTGTTTGGCAGTTAGTGTTGACTGGGGATGTCGAGCTAACCACAGTCTTTGCATGTAGCCCCTCTGACTAGGATTACTTGAGTAGTAGCATTCCAACAGATCCATGTTTTCACCTCTCGCCCATTTCCGTCTTGTTCCAGTAGCCCACTTTTCATCACCTGACGCAGACCTTGTTTGGCCGGGCGACGTCTGAGCCGGCATGTGTCTTATTTGTGTCTCTCATGGTATGAGGTAGGCTATATAGCTCCAAGGGTCTTGCCTAAGGACCCACACTGACAGCTCAATGTCACCGTTGTAACTTTTTGCCCCAGCCCCCAGCCTGGCCTCGAACCCGGGTCTCCCGGGTGGAAGACTATGCCCGCTTATCTTAGCTATGACTATATAGCTATGACTATACAGTCAGCTATGACTGTATAGCTCTAACATAGCTGTAACAGATCCATGTTTTCACCTCTCGCCCATTTCCGTCTTGTTGTATGTGTATATATATATATATATATATATATATATATATATATATATATCCATCCATCCATTTTCTTACACTCTTGTCCCTTAGTGGGGTCGGGAGAGGTGCTGGTGCCCATCTCCAGCTAACGTTCCGGGCGAGAGGCAGGATACACCCTGGACAGGTTGCCAGTCTGTCGCACATAAAAAAAAAAATACAGGACCTTCTCAAAAAATTTGCATATTGTGATAAAGTAAATTTTTTTCCATAATGTAATGATAAAAATTGAACTGTCATATTTTAGATTCATTGCAGGTATTTTTATCGTTTTAATACTGATGATTTTGGCATACAGCTCATGAAAACCCAAAATCCCTGTCTCCAAAAATTATCATATTTCATCTGACCAATAAAAGAAATGTGTTTTAATACCAAAAAAGTCAACCTTCAAATAATTCAATCAATCAAATTTTATTTGTATAGCACATTTCAGCAGCAAGGCATTTCAAAGTGCTTTACATAATTAAAATAAAAACAGAATAAACAGTGAGAGATTAAAAAAAAAGATAAAAATATTAAAACCCGCGCCCCTTTTAGGACTTCAGTTAAACGTCGTTTAACGGTTTAGAGTTGCTTATGGCTAAATCAGGGTTAGAGTGTGGGTTTTGATATCTTTGATGTTTTTATGTGTTTACCTTTTTAATCTTTTTTTTTCTTTTTTAAAAATTTGTTTAATGTTTTTATCTTTACTTTTTAATTTCTTTTTATTTCTCTTTCTCACTGTTTCCGTTTTAATGATGTAAAGCCCCCCGGAAAACGTCCCAGTTAGATGACGTTTAGCTAAAGTTCTACGGGGTTTAGAGTCCCAGTTGACGGCATTCAACTAAAAACCTAGAGGTTGGAGTCCCAGAAAACTGTAAAACAGCTGAAGCACCCAGTGGTAGATTCACCTGCACCATAAAAATCTTCAAGCAGAGATTTGAGTCTTTCTATGTCCTGCTTGGATAAAAAATATTGTTCTTGGTTGCACAATACATCACACACTTCCAGACATTTATCCATCACAAGATGACGCGATTTGTCCGCCTCTGTATGTCCTACACTCAACCCACGCATATTGTATGATACAATATTAATGCTCATTTACTGTACTTGCTCCAAGGTTTTTGTTCACACTTGCTTGGGTCTCCATTGCCTCTGTCAGGCTCGATACGTCTCTGCTCAGCTGCTCCATTTGGATAAGCAGAGCTTTACGCATCCATGCTGCCAAATCTGACAGGTGGTAGCTCATCCAGGTAGTGTGAGACAAACCTGGGAATGTTCTCTCCACATTCATTGAACACCTTTAGGTAGTCTTAATGTTATCAGTGTCCTGTTGAGGACCTTTATGCCTGATGCAGCATACAGAAGCGTACACAATTCAAACAGCAAGCGCTTCAATCCATTCAGATGAGAAATTGCTTGACACCAACAGTACAATATCATCTTGTGACAGAGACCTTTAAAAGTTCATCCTCTAGGATCACTTTCCCATCTGCTGTTTCAGATTTTGTTTGAGAACGTCCAGTACGCACTTGCAGCCATCTTGTCAAATCAAAAATTCAAACTGTGGATTAAAAAATTTTTTTGCTCATCATTTCGTAAGTAGGGTTCTGATCCAGTGCTGGACATTTCTGCTCCAGCTACTGATTCAAATATACATTCAACATACATTGAACATTCAATATTCTGCTCATCTGGTCCAGTCTGTTCATAAACACAGCAACAGCATATTTAACAGAAACATAATAGGCCTGATATGATTACAGGGGATCATCTGGTCTCTGTGTTTGCATTGATTTATGCGTCATTTAATCAGAAGCCTCTTCTCTGGAGCAAGAATCATTTAAGGCCAAGAAATTAAATTGTTCTAATAATCATATTAGATGCTGTAATTTTATTTTTTAAACCATTTATGTTCAATAAGATAATAAGATGGCAGTTGAGTCAAAGCTCTTTTCTTCCCTTCTTGACTGCAGAGCGAATCAGTCAAATACTTCCTGGATAACTTGGACCGTATAGGACAGCTGGTGAGTCTCACTCAAATAATCTCTCTATTTCTTCATACAAGACAATGACTCTCTTCTGTTTTCAGAGCTATATTCCAAGCAAGCAAGATATTTTGTTTGCAAGAAAAGCGACCAAAGGGATTGTGGAGCACGACTTTGTCATCAAAAAGATTCCTTTCAAAATGGTGGATGTTGGGGGTCAGAGGTCACAGCGACAGAAGTGGTTTCAATGTTTCGATGGGATCACATCTATTCTCTTCATGGTGTCTTCGTCAGAATATGACCAGGTAAGAGCATTCTTAAGCTCACATGCATGCATTAGAATCTACAGGTCATGCTTAGAATGTCTCTAAATATTTATTTTAAATGCACATAAATTTAAGAACTTAGCACACAGAAATCATTTTACAGAAAGGAGATGTTCGACCATTCCTCCTCACACAGTCCTGGTTCCTTACTCATGTTCTTTCATCTAACCGAAAAGGTGGTCTGTATGATTGAAGTCTAGGAATGGGATCAATATGCTACTTCGATAAAAGATTAACTCACTTCAATATTTGTTAAAGAAATGGTATAGATGGCACCAGGGGTGAAAGTAGTTTTACATTCACACAATTGCTTCTTTGTGTGCTTTGGAGTTTCTGTGCTGATTAATTTTTTTGCGAAGCGATAAAAGCTGGGTAGCTCTTGCAAAATGGAGCAGGAACAATGTCAGATGTAATGCGCCAAGGCAAAGGTAAACAAAGGTAAAACAACCCAAACAGGTGATCAACTCTAAACCACTTGCACCTTTTTATTCTCCATCTCACTTTGTCATTTAAGCACACCCGTTGCCATGGCAACTGCCTGCGCTCCACAAGCCGGCCAGAGATTACGTTAAAAACATTACGTTAAGTCCGTTGCGATATCAGGTTTTCAGGCTTGATATTTATTTTGCGATCCCTGAACACAGCGGTGGTTGATTAGTTAATTTTAAACTCCTGCTCTGCTAGTTATTTTGGCATGGAACCGAAACGCACAGAATTACGCAACACCATGTTGAAACAATAATCGCTGAGATTATTATTTTTGTTGTGTCATTAATTTGAATACGTTTTGTTGATTTTTTTTGTTATTTTTTTTCTTTAATAAAGTTATGAACGTTTTGATAATCCATTCAGAGGAGGACGTGCTGGTCTCAGCGTCCTGGCGGTGTTCAGTTTGTCATCTAATGCCGAGATCGACTCAAAACCTTCTGCAACCGATGTATTGCACCCCTGCTCTAGTAAAGCACGAACAGTTCAGAAACAATATGAAAAGGGAAAAAGTTATTTATTAGCTGATTAGTTTTTCAAGAACAATCTAAAACTCGACTTAATCAGTCACGGCTGAATAGTGGGTGCACTCACGGCTGCACAGTGAACCCGTTGATTATTTTAGCCGCTCCCCTCTCTTGCAGGTACTGCGTACCCCTGCTAAATCTTTTAGGGGTACGCAGTACCCGACCGTACCCCCCTACTTTCACCCCTGGATGGCACCAAAACAATTTATTTCCATGTAAAATACAGAAAAAATGACATTACCCAGCCATATGTGTAAATGTGTTTGAAACATGAGACAACAAGTCTTTAATATACATATAATAATGTTGAAATGTGATTAACAACTCTTTAACTTGATTGATTAGTATATATATGGACATGACATACTGGAGAACCTTATCATGTCGGATGAGACTCCAAAAACATAAAAGAACTGCCAGTATAGGCATTTGGAGATAAGTCTGATAGAAACTTTTATTTGCTTTAAATTAAGTCAGTGCTTGGACTGTATAGCTAAATATTAAAGTAAAGCAGCGAGCATGAGGATTAAATCCTGGCTAAGTTTTATGGCTGGAGCTGTTGTACTTCATTTATTTTGGTAAATATGAGCAGTTTCTTTGATATGAATGACATGTACTGAAGATTGGAAAAGGAGGACCTGGGTACAAATCCCAGCCTGGAGTTTTCCTGCATGTTGTTCGTACATGCAAATGTTCTCTCTGCATATGTGTATGAATGTTTGTCCTGTGTCTCTGTGATGGACCTGTCCCACATCTTGTCCAATAACCACTGGAGATGGGCACCAGGGTGTATAAATGATGAATAGTTAAAAATGTTGATTTATATTTTGTATAAACATAAAATCTGCTGGAATTAAAAATGACCATTTAAAAGTGACCATTTTGAAGACCTTTTACTGCTTACGTACTTTGTACTGTTAAGAGTTCAGCTTATTTTATTTTATTTTTTTCAGATTTGTAAGTTATAGTTTAGTAAAGCATCTAAATCTTCACTGTTAGTACAAACATCATAATGCTGCAAACACCTTGGTGGTTAAAGCAGGACTGGTTTAACACATTTGAACTAATGCTGCACCATTATGTAGAGGCTGCATGAGAGCCACTTAGAATAATTAGTGATCTAAATACAGTGCATAATGTGGAAAGAGCATTACAGGATAGACTATTATTATTATGTAATGCTGATACTGTAAAAATGTTTTTCATGCAGGCTCTTGACTTTTGGACTTATAAAATGGACAAGAATCTCAACATCTGAGATTGATACAAAGCTGCCTTTGTGGCGCATTGAGGAGCCCTGCTTGTTCTCACAGATATGGCTCCAGTTCAAATCAGGGGTCATATGATTATGGTTGAATCATTAATTGTTCCTCTGATAGGGCTTTGAACCAAACAACCCAAACAAGGAATAATGTAGAGTGTGTTTGTGTGCAGGTATTGATGGAGGACCGCAGGACAAACCGCCTGGTGGAGAGCATGAACATCTTCGAGACCATCGTCAATAACAAGCTTTTCCTCAATGTCTCCATAATCCTGTTTCTCAACAAAACGGACCTGCTGGTGGAGAAGATCCGCATCGTGGACATCCGCAAGAACTTCCCTGAGTTCAGAGGAGACCCCCGCCTGCTGGATGATGTACAGGTGACTGATCAGAAACAGGCTTTTGTCTGCTACAGTTTGTAAATGTTCATGATCATGCTTTGTTTTAAGTTTTGCATCTGCCAATATTCCTTCATGATTTGTTTTGACTGTAAGAAAAGAAAAGAAAAAAAAAAAAAGAAAGGGAGGGAGGGAGGGAAGGGACGGGAAGCGAAGAGAAGAGAAACCTCCAAAGACCAACTATAACTTGGTTGTGTTAACAGCATCTTTAAGTTCTGGTTGTTTTTGAGCCATTGTGGCTTGTGTAAAAAACATTCATACCTCTAAAACTTTCAACATTTGTCACATTATGACCACCAATCTCATTTTACAGTAACACCAGTAGAGAATAATTCTGGAGTGGAATTCGGATAATTTTATGTGATGATTTCACATACGTGTGTTGTGCATTGTGTCTCCACCAGACCAGATTTACTTCTTAACAGAAGGAGAGTAAACTCAAATAGACCACTTATTTTAGGTTTTTAACAGTTTATCATAGTTTTTAAGCAATAACGGTAAAAGTTCATGGCAAACCTGATATTACTTTTTTAGGCATTATTCTTGGTTCAAAGTACAGTCCCTCTTAAAAAGTAGAGCTTAAAACGTCTTTTCATGTTACCAACCAGAAAGTTGCCAGTAAAAGACCCACATACAGCTGAAAGCAGAAGTTTACACACACCAGATAAAATGACACACACCTTTATTGAACTACATCCATAGGTAATTAACTCAAATGTTGAGTTAATTAGGTTGCTTTTGCAATCTGTCATCCATCCATCCATCCATTCATTTTCTGCCGCTTATCCGGGCAGCACCTTCAGAAGGGAGGCCCAGACTTCCCTCTCCCAAGCCACTTCTTCCAGCTCCTCCGGGGGAATCCCAAGGCGTTCCCAGGCCAGCCGAGAGACATAGTCCCTCCAGCGTGTCCTGGGTCTTCCCCGAGGCCTCCTCCTTCGTTTTTTGACTCAGCTCTCTCTTCACCATGACGGACCGGTACAGCGCCCGCTTCACGACAGACGCTGCCCCAATCCGCCTGTCGATCTCCCGCTCCCTTCTTCCCTCATTCGTGAACAAGATCCCCAGATACTTAAACTCCTCCACTTGAGGCAGGATGACCCCCCTGACCCGGAGAAGGCACTCTACCCTTTTCCGCCTCAAGACCATGGCCTCGGATTGAGCCGGAAAAGGGCAACATGTCCGAAGTTGCCAAAGCCAAGACATGATCATCTGGGCTTTACCTCATTGTTTCAAGAGATCATTATTCTGTAGACATTAACAAATAAATCTCTAGCATATTATTTCTCTCACTGATGTTTCATTTAGCAAATAAAAATCATTTTTGTTATGCCAGCTAACCCAACTCATGAGACGTTTGGTTTGATTTAACAGTGATTTCAAACAGTGATTAAAAAAAGGGGGGGATGATTCTTTATTTCGTGTATGTGAACTTTTGGTTTCAAACCTAACTGCTTACTGGAAGGAAAGAGATACATGGTTTTCAAATTTTCTTTACATTTTGCAGATATAAATCCAAAAGATGTGGCATATATTTGCATCAAGCTCTTTGATTCAACACTCATCAATGCAATTTGTTCTTTTATAAATAATTTATACTCAGTTGATTGGATGGAAAACATCTCTGAAGTAAATCATAGTAAAACTCGAGTCAAATTATTTGGTCAAAACCTTCACACTAAAAATCCAGATTTGATACTTGGTGCTTTAGCTCAGTTTTGTCAGACTTCAGCCAGGAATCTTGGTTTTATCTTTGATAGCTGTTTAAAATTTGACAAATAAGTTGGTCTCCTTGGGTTGCCACCTTATCATGGTGGAGGGGTTTGAGTGTCCCAATGATCCTAGGAGCTATGCTGTCTGTGGCTTTATGCCCCTGGTAGGGTCACCCAAGGCAGACAGGTCCTAGGTGAGGAACCAGACAAAGTGCAGCCTGAAGATCCCTTATGATGCACAGCAACTTTGGATCTGGCGTTCCCTGCCCCGGACGCAGGTAGATGACGAGCGCCTGGTGGCTGGGTTTTTACCCATGGAGCCCGGCCGGGCTCAGCCCAAAGAGGAGACATGGGTCCCCCTTCCAATAGGCTCACCACTTGTCGGAGGGGCCAAAGGGGTCGGGTGAAGTGTGTTACGGGTGGCAGCAGAGGGAGGGGACCCTGGCGGTCTGATCCTCGGCTGCAGAAGATGGCTCTTGGGACGTGGACCATCACCTCTCTGGTGGGGAAGGAACCGGAGCTAGTGTGCGAGGCTGAGAGGTTCTGGCTAGAAATGGTCGGCCTCACCTCGACGCATGGCTCTGGTTCTGGAACCAGTCTCCTTGAGAGGGGCTGGACATACTTCCACTCTGGAGTTGCCCACAGTGAGAGGCGCCGGGCGGGAGTGGGCATACTTGTTGCCCCCCATCTTGGCGCCTGTACGTTGGGGTTTACCCCGGTGAACGAGAGGGTAGCCTCCCTCCAGCTACAGGTGGGGGGACGGGTTCTGATTGTTGTCTGTACTTAGGGGGCGAACAACAGTTCAGATTACCCACCCTTCTTGGAGTCCTTAGAGGGGGTACTGGAGAGTGCTCCTCCTGGGGTCTCCCTTGTTCTACTGGGGGACTTCAATGCTCACGTGGGCAATAAGAGGGGAGGAGACCTGGAGGGGTGCGGTTGGGAGGAATGGCCCCCCCGATCTGAACTCGAGTGGTGTTCTGTTGTTGGACTTCTGTGCTCATCACGGATTGTCCATCACGAACACCATGTTCAGGCATAAGGGCGTCCATATGTGCACTTGGCACCAGGACACCCTAGGCCGCAATTCGATGATCGATTTTGTCATCGTTTCATCGGATCTGTGGCCATATGTCTTGGACACTCAGGTGAAGAGAGGTCTCCACTGAACTGTCCACTGACCACTACCTGGTGGTGAGTTGGCTCCGGTGGTGGGGGAGGAAGCCGGTCAGACCGGTCAGACTTGCTGGGAACATCTGGCGGAGTCCCCTGTGAGACAGAGCTTTAACTCCCATCTCCAGCAGAACTTCGAACACGTTCCGGGGGAAGTGGGAGACATTGAGTCTGAGTGGACCATGTTCCATGCCTCCATTGCCGAGGTGGCTTATCAGAGCTGCGGCCGCAAGTGGTGCCTGTCACGGCGGCAAACCTCGAACCCGTTGGTGGACACCTTCGGTGAGGGATGCTGTCAAGCTGAAGAAGGAGTCCTATCGGGCCATTTTGGCATGTGGAACTCTGGAAGCAGCTGATGGGTACCGGCGGGCGAAGCGGCATGCAGCTCGGGTGGTCGCTGAGGCAAAAACTCAGGCGTGGGAGGAGTTTGGAGAGGCCATGAAGAAAGACTTCCGTACGGCTTCGAGGCGATTCTGGTCCACTATCCGGCATCTCAGGACGAGGAAGCAGTGCAGCACACCAACACTGTTTATAGTGGGGATGGTGTGCTGTTGACCTCAACTCCGGAGGTGGTGGGCTGTTCGTTACTCCGCAGTAGTAAGCCCCGCCTACGTCTCACCACTCCTTGGACTCACTGCTGCCCAGTTCTCTGTCTAACAGGTCCGGAAAATCCCCAAAACTTGGGTCTTACCCTAGAGGTAGTTTATGGAGGATTATCTAGTTAAACTGGGGACGAAAAGGACTCGTCTAGCTCTAACAACCTTCAATCCAGAAGTTATGACCCTTTTCAGTTGAGGAACAGTCAGCTGAGTAGCCCTCACAGCTGCATAACCCCTACAACCACTCCTGTTAACGGTAGCTCCTTTCCTAAAATAACGGCACTTGTTAACGGCTAGAGTGGGTTTAGTGACTTAGAGTTAAATCCCAGGGTCATTATTCTAACACTCACCAGAGGAAAACACAAAGCCACCACATCTCTAGAATCATGTATGTTAATTTTACTACAATCAGGAAAACCAATAATGATTATAACTGACACAATTAAACTCACTGTCCACAATTATCATTGATATTTTAGAATATAATTTTATTAAGCAAGCTTTAGCAGGGGTAAATGACAAGCAGGTTAATTTCCAAAGATTATGAAATTGGCACGAATATAAATTCAATTTAAAATCAATCACATCCTATCTGCATTCCTATCCCTAACCTGTGTCACTAAGTTTACTGAGCGAGGCTTTGGGGGGGAAGCAGGTCAACTCATACCCGATGGCACTTGATCTCGGCAGCTGTAATCTTCAGATATCCTTGGTCAAAGTCTTTGTCCAGACGGAGTAAAGTCCTCTTTCAGAAGAGAAGCGGAGCATAACTGTTTGTTATCCTTTTAACGCGCAGAATCTTTGTCATTAAATGACCCCCGTCTCTTCTCCAAGTCGGCTGCAGTAGAGTGGAGGGCGTTGGGTAGAGGCAGAGGAGTTGGTCAGATCAGGAACCAGGGTCTGGGCTGGTGGAACTCGTCCCCTCTTGGCTGCGTGAAGTCTTTGAGCTTCCCTTGGTCCCGGGTGCGGTCCTCTGCTGGTCTTCAGCCTGCGTCCTCTTGTTAGCTCCCCTATGGACACCTTGGTTAGGAAGCTCTGTTTGGACAGGTCATTTGACGGGTAACAATATTTCGGGTCGGACCAGAATTATTTGCCTGATGGTGGTTCGGGCTTCTAATGAGTTTACATTTAATGAGTTTGGAGCACACAGAGAAAACCTAAAGAGAATGTGATCTACTTATTGTAGTTTATGTAGAGGAATAACAGCTGACTGTTGAGAGAGGAAAGAAATTAAAGTGCAGATCCGTTAGGCAGAAACAAGCGCTGGGCGATAAATGCGCATAAATGCTCCACCACTACGCTCCAATTAATCCCACATGAGATGACAAACGCCAAATATACAATAAATAGTTACACTGCTTACGTTAATGGTGGAGCTCATTATTAATCAGACTAAGAACAATATCAGTCAGAGAATCACCTCTGATCTGGACGCTTTAACGGACCAGAGACTTTGGAGCGTCTAGCGCAGCTGATCTGCTTCTGCGGGGATTTTCTCCCGCAGAGGGAAGTGATGCGGGATCAGGAAACGATCAGAGTTCTGCCGTCTGCTAATCATGTCATTTCGTAAAATCTTACCTGATTTCAAAAACGTTCTAGCAGAGAAATAATAAATGTTTCGTTTGATGACTACAAATTGGAAATGATTTTTTTCTTTGACGGACAACGAAAAAAACTGTAGCGCCACCTCTGCTCCAAACTACGAACATTGTCGGCCCTCTTCGTTTTTTTCTCTTTTTTGCGGAGGATCAATAAATAACTTATTGGTGTTTTACCATCACCACCAGGCATGAAGTGCTTTAGCCTTTGAATTGCATCACAGCGCAGCATAACTGAAACACCCAGGAGAAGAATATCAGCTTGTTGTTATGAGTATAAAGGAGGCTGGTATCACGCCTGATGAAAATCTATTTATTTATGTCACATGGACTTATATAAAGTTTTATACATTTTTTTTGATATATTTATTATTGTTTTTCTTCTTTAGATATTAGGTTGGCTTAGAATGATTCCAAATAATGTACAGGAATGACCTGGTGCTGTTACATGTCAATCATCTGGGGGGGGCCACTAGGGGGGCCAATCAGATGACAGGGGGGGCACTGGCCCCCCTGGCCCCCCCTCTGGCTCCGCCCCTGGTGGAAAGTCCCAACCTACCCCAACCATCACCTCCCTTATGACTCACTTTTGTCTCATTACAGCAAATCTCCGGTACTTCCCTTTTTCCACTGGCCATCTGTTTCTGCAGCACCCTCGTCCTGCTCAGTGTACTCATCGCAACACAGTTTATTCTGTTTCTCCATTCTTAAGTCTTTCTTCATTTCGTCTTTGTAATTCATCCCAAAACATGTCCATGTGTTACTTTATCAACTTATTACTTCCCTCACTCATTATCTCTAATCTTTAATAATCAATGATCATTTATACAATAATCAAGCTGTTACTATTAACTCAAAGGTACACACCTAAATTTCTCTGTATTATAACATTCTAACTAATCAAAAAGATCAAAAAGACAGTACATATATGTTGATGATCAAAAAGACAGTACATACATGTTGACTATGAGTTACAGATTATGAGTTACAGTCGTTCTTACTTGTACAGATGTATTATATTTTATACTTGTTACTCTTAATCATCATTAAATCAATATACAAGATTTACTGTTATTTCGCAGGCCTTTATTCCGTTTTCTGCGTGTACCTGGACAGATCTCACATTCTCATACCAGTTTTTACGACAGGGCCGGTGGGCGGAATACTTTGAAGACCTCCTCAATCCCACCAAGATGCCTTCTGTTGAGGAAGCTGAGCCTGGGGCCTCTGAGTTGGGTTCTCCAATCTGGGGATGAGGTCGCCAAGGTGGTCAAAAAGCTCCTCGGTGGCAGTGCCCCGGGGGTGGATGAGATCCGCCCGGAGTTCCTCAAGGCTCTGGATGTTGTAGGGTTGTGTTGGCTCATACGACTCTGCAATATTGCATGGACATCAGGGGCAGTTCCCCTGGATTGGCAGACTGGGGTGGCGGTCCCCCTGTTCAAAAAGGGGACCGGAGGGTGTGCTCCAATTACAGAGGGGTCACACTCTTAAGCCTCCCTGATAAGGTCTATTCAGGGGTCATGGAGAGGAGGGTGCGTCGGACAGTCAAACCTCGGATTCAGGAAGAGCAGTGTGGTTTTCGTCCTGGTCGTGGAACACTGGACCAGCTCTACACCCTCAGCAGGGTCCTAGAGGGTGCATGAGAGTTTGCCCAACCAGTCTACATGTGTTTTGTGGACTTGGCGAAGGCATTCAACTGTGTCCCTAGGGGGAGTATGGTGTACCGAGCCCTTGGATATGGGCTGTCAGGTCCCTGTATGACCGGTGTCAGAGTCCGGTCCGCATTGCCAGCAGTAAGCTGGGCTCGTTTCCGGTGAGAGTTGGACTCCGCCAAGGCTGTCCTTTGTCACCGATTCTGTTCATTACTTTCATGGACAGAATTTCTAGGCGCAGCTGAGGTGTTGAGGGGATCCGTTTTCTTGGCCTTAGGATCACATCTCTGCTTTTTGCAGATGATGTGGTCCTGTTGGCTTCATCAGATCGTGATCTGCAGCTCTCGCAGGAGCGGTTCGCGGCCAAGTGCGAAGCGGCTGGGATGTGGCTCAGTGCCTCCAAATCCAAGGCCATGGTCTTGAGCCGGAAAAGGGTAGAATGCCTTCTCCGGGTCGGGGGGGTTGTCCTGCCTCAAGTGGAGGAGTTTAAGTATCTGGGGATCTTGTTCACGAATGAGGGAAGAAGAGAGCGGGAGATCGACAGGCGGATTGGGGCAGCGTCTGCCGTGAAACAGGCGCTGTACCGGTCCGTCGTGGTGAAGAGAGAGCTGAGTCAAAAAGCGAAGCTCTCGATTTACCAGTCGATCTACGTTCCCACCCTCATCTATGGTCATGAGCTTTGGGTCTTGACCGAAAGAACGAGATCACGGATACAAGCGGTCGAAATGGGTTTCCTCCGCAGGGTGGCTGGGCTCTCCCTTAGAGATAGGGTGAGAAGCTCGGTCATCAGGGAGGGACTCAAGAGTAGAGCTGCTGCTCCTCCATGTCGAGAGACAGTTGAGGTGGCTCTGGTCAGGATGCCTCCTGGACGCCTCCCTGGTTAGGTGTTCCGGGCACATCCCACCGGGAGGAGGCCTTGGGGAAAACTCAGGACACGCTGGAGGGACTATGTCTCTAAGCTGGCCTGGGAACGCCTTGGGGTTCCCCCGGAGGAGCTGGAAGAAGTGGCTGGGGAGAGGGAAGTCTGGGCCTCCATTCTGAAGGTGCTGCCCCCGCGACTCGACCCCGGATAAGCGGAAGAAAATGGACGGATGGATGGATGGAGTTAGTTCTGTTGTTAAATCCAGCTTTTATCACTTACGGATTTTAGCAAAGGTGAAAAAAAAAATTTTTTTCTAAGAATTTTGAAGGAATTATCTATGCCTTCATTAACCCTTGTAGGCCAAGGTCTAAATGGCCATTCCGGCGCGCAGTCTTTCTCTTCTCAGTGCGTCAGAGCTCGCTACGAAGGCATGCAGCGATCGCTAGCAAAACTACTACTAACACTACACACACCACAAACTCTAAATAACATACTTACTGTATAAAAAACCTATCGAAACACTCTTAGTAAAATCCACAGCATCAATTCTCCCTAGTCTCTTGCCGTATCCAAATCCCCCCCCCCTCGTTTGTCAACACATTTTCATTGGTTGTGTCGAAATGTGGTACAGTTAGACCCCCACACAGTAAGGCGGAAATGATCGATCATATTCCTGGCTTTATTTTCAAGTAAATAACCACAAAACCAATATAAAAACACCACTTTTATAAAGTTTGAAGTCCGTACTGTCCACCAGAGGTGAAATTAACACTCAGTATGCCGTCTGTGTTATTATGAAGCCTTATAAATGTGTCACGTGTTTGCCCGCTCCACAGCGGGCTTCGTCCCGGTAGGGTTAATCTCAATTGGATTATTGTAATCATATTGTCATTATATGAAAGCATGGCTAAATCCCAGATGCAGCAAGTGATCCAGGATGTAGCAGCTCAGCTTCTTACAGGTACCCGGATGCGTGACCATATGGGGCCCATACTGGCCTCCTTAAACTGGCTACCTGTTTCATATTGAATAGATTTTAAGATTCTTTTAACAACTTATAAAGTTTCAAATGGGTTAGCTCCTCCTTATCTTTAGGATCTTTTTGAAATTGTATTCTGTGTCAAGAACTTTAAGATCAAATAATCAGCTACTGAAAGTCCCTCGGACTCGACTCAAGAGAAAAGGAGATCAGGCTTTCTCTGTTGCTGCTCCTAATCTCTGGAATAATCTACCTTTCCAGATTAGATCTGCCCACAACCTGGATCATTTTAAATCACTTCTTAAACTCATTTTTATATTCTGGCATTCAAAAGAGCCCTGATACTGTAGCTCTTCTTTTTTTTTTTTTTTACTTAACTTACTTTTATTATTTGAACAATATATAGAAATTTTTTCTTGTATTATTTCTCTTTTTCTTTTCATCAACTTTCTTTATTATCGTTTTTGTACAGCACTTTGAAGCAGTTTTACACCTGTTTTTAAAGTGCCATATAAATAAATTTGACATTGACAATTTTTGAGACTTGCAACAGATTTTCAATCAAATTTATTTTTGTACTTTGGCTGGGCCTTTTTAACAGATGAATATACTTTGATCCAAACTATTCCATCACACTTCTGAAGGTTTCTCTGGAGTCTTTGGTTGTTGGAAGTTAAATCTTTTTCAGCCTACCAGGTCTTCTTCTCGCAAAAGCTCTAACCAGCTTCTCTGCTCCTGCTGCAGGAATTCCTTCTCGGCATGAGGCTGCCACCACTGTGTGTTTATGGTGTGCTTATGGTGATGTGAAGTGCTGAGATTCAATTTCACAAGAGAACTCATCTGTTTTATCATATAGATCAGTGGTTCTTAACCTTTTTTGAGGTACCAAACCCCCCAGTTGCATATGCGCATTCACCGAACCCTTCTTATTCCAACCGCCTCCTTTCTCCCCCCCCCCCCACACAAAATACTTTGCGGTATTCTGATTTAGTAATGTAATTATATTAGCTGTGTAACCACCCCCACACAACTAGAGGCAGTACCAACCCCGAAAAGATGCGACTAAGGAGCAGATTTAGACTATAGAATTTGGTCAAAACTGTGAGCTTGCTGAAGTAATTAAAGACAAAAGTTCAAATCCATGCTGAGAGTGGAGCTCCTTCAATCATGGCTCCTCCGCAGCACTGATTGGCTAAGCAATGTAACGTGATCCTCTGCAGCAAGTGATGGCAAAGCAGGGCCTCACGACTTTACACAAGTGTGTCTTTACCTCCGCAGCAGAGGCTCCGCCGAACCCCTGAGACCGACTCACTGAACCCCTGGGGTTCGATCGAACCCAGGTTAAGAACCACTGATTTAGATGGCTTTTGCAACATTTTGTAGATTACAGAATAGAATAGAATTTAATAAAAAAAATTATATCTAAGCAATTTGTAAATTAAGTATTACATAGTTTTGGTAGATCATTTTTAGTTTATGGTTGGAACTGTAGAACAATTGAAGGTGTAGGAATACTTTATTAGGAACTTGCCACAGTAACTCACACTTATTGTTCCTGCCCTGCTTCCTCCAGGAGTTCCTGGTCCAGTCGTTCAGTCGGAAGAGGAGAAACCGGGGGAAGCCGCTGTTCCACCACTTCACCACTGCAGTGGACACAGAAAACATCCGCTTCGTCTTTCACGCCGTCAAGGACACAATTCTGCAGGAGAACCTCAAAGACATCATGTTGCAATGACTGTTGCAATGACTTTCACACTTCTGTGACTGCAACTGTGAAAGCCGCCATCATACCAGAGTGTCACTTTGCTCTGACACTCTGATGAACCTATACAGACACTGACATATGGAAGCAGAGTGGATCTGACTGATATTTAAACCTGTGGATTCCAGCAGTTGTACATGTGTACATGTACAACTGCTTTGAACCTCTGTTAATTTGCAACTGAGCTGAAAGGTGGGAAACACCAACTACACCTGTGTTAGCACTGAGAGTTTCGTTCCCCTCATGTACATAAGACTGATGACAGCATTGTCACTAAACTGAGTCGGAGCACTGCCTCCTGGAAGCAGCATGAGCCAGATGGAAAAGGCCTCCACCTCCAGTACATGTGACCAGCGTGCACTGGTCATATGCTGCATTATGGGATAAAGTTGCACAAGTGTTCCTGTCAGTGAACTTTAGCAGAGAGAAGAAGCGAGAGACCCTCTTGTGCTCCATATCTCCCTGTATTTTGCTCCTACCCAGAACAGCTGCAGAGAAGAAGTCTTATTCTTCTAATTTCCTCTCTCATCTCCTATCTTCAGCAGTACAATGGACAGACTGTTCGCCTCGTCCCTTACCAGCACAAATTGTAGGCAGACTAATTAGAAAGCCATCTTTGATGAAAAAAATACACAACTCCTGAGTTATACTCCACTTATGATTTGTCTCTGTCTTCTTTAAGTACCCCACAAACACCCCAGACTTCACTCGGGGCAGGTTTGAAGTATTTACTGGATATATTTTGGTTTCTTTATTGTTTAAAGAAAAATTTACCTAAAATTTTTTTTAGGTAAATATGAAGGGAACAGTGGAAAATATCTAGGCTGAACTGCATCTGACCTATTTCCCATGCTACTTCTTGAGATTTCAGACTTGTGTTGCAGTTTGAAAGACGTGAACAGACTTAAACAGTATCCAGAAACCTGAGCAATTGCTAGACAAAAGTCACTGTTTACAAATATTTGGCAATACAGATTATTTAAAACCCCCTCTACATTTATTGATGCTAATGATAAAGATGTGCTAGAACACGTAAACCTTTTTTCACAGTGGTATAATCTCCCACTAAAAAGTAAGCACAATTCAACTTTTAAATTATTTGCTTTTATTAAAAATCATAATTTTCTGAAGGGAAATCAGAAAAAAATTAGAAAAAAAATCAGAAAGAAAAAATCACCATCCCATAAGGTATGCTGGGGTTTTTTTTTTTTTTTGGGGGGGGGGTTGGGAATGACTCTATTCAAAAGCAGAAAATTAGATCAACCAGACTTTTTTGTCTTCAAGTGACTTTCTTGATTGAATACATCAGCATATCGTCAGCAAAACAATTGAATTGGATCCCATGATGCCCAATAATTTTACCAAGAAGAGGCGTATCTTTACAGACAAGAGAACTGGCCCCAGCACCACACACCCAACTCAACTCAACAGCTAACTCAAATGTATGAGGAAGATTTATAAATAAATGATGCAACTTCAGCATGATTAATCTCTTTTCATGCATTTTATACATCTTTACCAATGGTACCAATAAAAGTAGAGGGCACTGTATTTATTTTTTGGAATATTTTCTTCTCCTTATGCTCAAAATGGCACAGACCAATAGCTCAAGAAAATTAGATAGCAATTTTAAATACTGACATTTTACTAGTGAGGTCATTCATAGAAAATCAAACAAAAAACTGCATAAATTCCTAGTAAAAAAGCTCCACAGATTTAAGCTGAATGCTACCATTTTATAAATAAATTATTTTAGCTATTTAAATATTAGAGGCCCTTGCTTGCAACATTTTAAAGCACTGTGCATTCATATATTTTAGGATGGAACAGAGGAAACATGTGCTGCACTAAAGCAGTCTGATTAAACTAATTGAATGTTTGATGTTTGCTTTATTGAAGAAAAACACTCAAATTCCAGCAAGCTGGTTCATGCAACAATGGAAAATCTAAAAGTAACAAAGTAATTTCCACCAGTACAACACAGCCTGCAGATGTAAATAAGTATCCCTGATAACTCTTGTCAAATTTGATGGGATGGAAAAAAAGTTCTCATCCAAAATGCTTTGAACAACTGAAGGCGTGATGCTCTTCATTATGTGTCAGCAGTAATTCAAATAAATTATTAAATCTTCTGCATGTTTAGTTGCATCAATCATGAGGAGGGTGACATCAAAAATGCATAAAAATTCAGGTTCAGGTTGTGAAGAATGCACTCAAGACCAAAATGTAAATACATTTAAATAAATAAATGTGTTACTGTTTGTCAGGTTGGCCAGAGACACTCAACTACTGTATGCCTTCGTAAATTAAAGTGGAGAATTTTTTTGTATTTTTTGACATGACTGTCGTATTTTGGTATGGCAGAAACGAAGACACCGGCCGGCTGCTTTTCTCACTCTGTGTTTCCTCTGCTTAGCCAAGAGGTGGAAAAACTTGTCACTCACTGCACCACACACGCCTTAATTCTAATACTGTGTTAGTTGGTTTTCAAAGTGAGCATATTTTTTTTCCCTTTAATACACTGTTTCTGACTGACACTGTGTCAGTCAGAAATTTACTCTTATCTTCCAATTTTTTTTACATTTTCCGTCCAAGGGGCCAAATGTTGTAATTTTTTAAAGCACTCAGCAGTTCTCCTTTGACTATGAAACTTTTTATGTAGATATGTCTTTGAGTCCAATTCTACATTAATTATAATAATATTAATGTGTAGGCCTGAAAACATAGAATGTTTACAGTGAATCAAACCCATCACATTTATCATATGACATTTATTACATTTAATTTAAATAAAACAAAATCAATCTGTTTTTGTAAAGGAGATGATTAATTGAGAATGAAAACAGTGCATAAAATAAATACAAGAATGTAAATTAGCTAAATCAGCCATAATTAGACAAAGACTTTGACAGCTAGATGGCAGCAAAATACTTCCATTGTGGTCTTTGTTGTACACAAAATACACATCAACTGACGTTCAATGGATAAATGTGCTGATGTGCTGAGAGGTACCAATGCCTGCCGGGGGCTAACAGTACCATGCTTTATATAGTAGCTCCAGTATCATTCTCAGTTCAGATCTTAGGCACTTTCAGAGGAGCGATTATTGGTTCAGCCTCTTACAGTAGATTACTAGAGGTGTTTGCTGAAGACCTGGCATACAGTGGACATTTATCTGAAAGATGATCCATCTTGTGGATTGCTGGGATTTTTGATTTTCAGGTATGACTGTAACTGGTATAAAATTAACTAACCCTCCTTCTCTCACACTTGTTCTGATTTGTCCTTAGTGAGTGCCATTGCACTGGATGTTCAGGAGGAAAACGTCAAAATGAAGTAAAACATAATTTTAAAAAGGCAAGAAAAACTAAGAAAAATCACGAGATTCATTCAATGTTTATGTTTCTATATATTGTTTTTTTGTTCTGATGCATTTCCTTTGTGCTCTGTGGTGAAATAAACTGCCTTTTGCCGACAGGCTGTTTATTTATTTTGTCAGTGGAGAGGTTAAGAGGGGGAAAGCCTTTCCTTCATTGATGCTTTTCTCATTTCCAGGGGTGAATCGAATCAAGATCTATATGAACACAGGGAGCTTTCATGCAAAGCTCCTGATAAGTAATGTCAGACCGACTGTAGGGCTCATTCTACAATGCTCATCAGCCACAGCTATTAGTCCGCTGGGCAGAATAACAGAACTGGAGTCGGGCAATATCTGAGTTAGCCAGCAGTCTGACCTTTGCTTTGGCTGTTAATCAGACCAGCTTTGCTGCATTACAGGCCCGTCTCAGGAAACAGGGAGGGGATCCAGAAACGGCCAGACCACAACTTTTTCTCTGTTGTTTTAGAAATCACCCATCATCTTGGATTTATTTACGCAGGAAGTGAGCCGAATGTAAATGAAGGTCAATAAAATGCATGCACATCAGACAAACTCATGAGAAACAGATCTCTGGCAGCAGAAAGGAGAAGAAAAATCAGGGCCCACTGAATGGCACAGAGTGGGGAAGGGATGGACAAAGGGAGGAATAGGAAACACAAGAAAAAGTAAAAGGGGGCAAGGGGGACATTACGTTTCCTCTGAGCACACTTCCTGTTTCAATCCCAAAATGGTGCAACTGTAAGAGCAACATCTCTGAGCCTTTTTCTCCTCCCAACCCCACACACACATCAGAGAAACCTGAAGAAGCCTCTTGTGAGATCCTACAGAGGGAGAAAAAGGCAGAAAACATCCCTAGCAGGCTGAATTACAATGAAGCTTTAGTTTAAAGAAGACATAAGACACTGCCATAAACAACATAAAATCTTTCATCCAACTTTTAAAGCAAATTCTCATTAAAATTGTCATTATTTACTGAATGACACTTCATGACACTGTTGGTATGTTCCTAACAGGAGTGAGGATCATCGACAGAACATTCCCATTCACTGCACCTTACAGAAACCTACAAAAAAGAACAATAGAGCAATTACACAGAGAAAGCATTTGTATTTTAAAGAGAACAGAAAAATGGCAAATAAAAATAATAATACTTACAATTTCAAGACGTTGTGGACTCGCCATGTATGTGACATCAGAACTGATGATGATTGGGACCGGATCCCTGGGGTGGAAAAACATTTATGCGTGTCTTCTTTGCCTGTTTATGTTAGAAGTAGAAAAAATAGTCAGCAATGTCATAGAATCAGCTGATGTTGGCATTAACTATGAAGCTGTTTTAAGTGTGGACTTAAGGAGACAAACTACCTTAAAAGCTTTCCATCTATGATCTGAACACACTGTGCAGTGTGGTGAGGGGGGCTGGTGGTGCCCATCTCTAGCAGTCATCAGATGAGAGGCAGGGTTCACCCTGGACAGGTCACCAGTCCATCACAGGGCCCAGAAAGCCAATAACAAATAAAAAAGTATGAAAGAGAAATGTTAGATTAAAAGGGGGAAGATTATGTCCAGTTATCTTTAAATCAAATCATGTTTATTAAGCACTTGGCTGTTGGTAACATACCAGTTTTTGTTGTTGAAAATTTAGCTAGCTCCTCAGTAAAAAATATATTTAAAAACTTACATTATGAAGATGATGTGGAGGTTCATCCTCAGAGCTGGTTTATGATCTAGTGGAGCCAGAGCTTCTTCTGAGACAGAAAAGTCTTTAGGTTTTCTAATACCTGATTTCTGTGGCTTCCTCTTTCATCTTCATTTGCTTAGACTGCAAACATATGTTGAAGATAAAAACATTGATGAACAAGTTATAACAACAACTTCACAATATCAAAGTCTCTCTGTCTTATGGAGCTTAATCAGGGGTGAAAGTAAGGGGGTACGGTTGGGTACTGCGTACCCCTAAAAGATTTAGCGGGGGTACGCAGTACCTGCAAGACAGGATTGTCTGCTGTAAAGAATCAATGGGTTCACTGTGTAGCCGTGAGTGCACCCACTAATCAGCCGTGACTGATTAGTTTTTCAAGAACAATCTAAAACACGACTTAATCAGTTAATAAATAACTTTTTTTCCCATTTCAGATTGTTTCTGAACTGTTCGTGCTTTACTAGAGCAGGGGTGCAATACAGTACAGACCAAAAGTTTGGACACACCTACTCATTCAATGAGTTTCCTTTATTTTCATGACTATTGACATTGTAGATTCACACTGAAAGCATCAAAACTATGAATTAACACATGTGGAAATATGTACTAAACAAATAAGTGTAAAACAACTGAAAATATGCCTTATATTCTAGTTTCTTCAAAGTAGCAACCTTTTGCTGTGATTACTGCTTTGCACACACTCTGCATTCTCTTGATGAGTTTCAAGAGGTCGTCACCTGAAATGGTTTTCACTTCACATGTGTGCCCTGTCAGGTTAATAAGTGGGATTTCTTGCCTTATAAATGGGGTTGGGACAATCAGTTGTGTTGTGCAGAAGTCGGGTGGACACACAGTTGATAGTCCTACTGAATAGTGTTAAAATTTGTATTATGGCAAGAAGCAGCTAAGTAAAGAAAAATGAGTGGCCATCATTACTTTAAGAAATGAAGGTCAGTCAATCCGAAAAATTGGGAAAACTCTGAAAGTGTCCCCAAGTGCAGTCGCAAAAACCATCAAGTGCTACAAAGAAACTGGGTCACATGAGGACCGCCCCAGGAATAGAAAAACCAAGAGTCACCTCTGCTGCGGCGGATAAGTTCATCCGAGTCACCAGCCTCATAAATTGCAGGTTAACAGCAGAAGACAAGCAACAAGCAGAAGAAACTTGTTTGGGCTAAAGAACACAAGGAATTGACATTAGACCAGTGGAAATCTGTCTGACTAGTCCAAATTTGAGATCTTTGGTTCCAACCACCGTGTCTTTGTGTGACGCAGAAAAGGTGAACGGATGGACTCTACATGCCTGGTTCCCACCGTGAATCATGGAGGTGTGATCGTGTGGGTGTACTTTGCTGGTGACACTGTTGGGGAATTATTCAAAATTGAAGGCATACTGAACCAGCATGGCTACCACAGCATCTTGCAGTGGCATACTATTCCATCCGGTTTGCGTATAGTTGGACCATCATTTATTTTTCAACAGGTCACGCCAAACACACCTCCAGGCTGTGTAAGGGCTATTTGACCAAGAAGGAGAGTGATGGGGTGCTGCGCCAGATGACCTGGCAATCCACAGTCACCTGACCTGAACCCAATCGAGATGGTTTGGGGTGAGCTGGACCACCTAGTGAAGGCAAAAGGGCCAACAAGTGCTAAACATCTCTGGGAACGCCTTCAAGACCATTTCAGGTAACTTCCTCTTGAAGCTCATCAAGAAAATGCAAAGAGTGTGTGTAGCACCGGTATCACACCACTAACTGCGCCACTGGACCAGTTCTAGGCTCTAAGGAGTGGGGGAGCAAAAATAATAACAGAGACCGCTGCTTTAAGTGGAAAAGGCCAGTAATATACTGAATGCAAAACACACACATAAAATACAATACATGAAACAAAAAAAGGAGTATATCACTCCCTCTTTTTGCTCTTTAGTTCACCTAATCTAATTTAATTAGACCAATCTCTGTTCTCCTAGGTTATTTTAGTCGGACTAATTTAAGTTAGTTAGACCAGTCTCTTTTTCCTAGGTTGCACCTATTTTTGGATTCATATTTTTCTTCCTGAGTTAACTCATTTTCCTGTCTTTTACAGGTAAGGAAATACCTTCAAACACAATTAAATCAAAGTGGACCACAATTATTCAAATCACATTCAGAGACGTAAACATATGAAAATCAAAGAATGGCACTTTAAATTCAAGTTAAAGTCCAAATGTAAGTTCAGGTGCTCAGTTCAATGAAAAGTCTCAGTTTGATTCAGTCCAAAAAAGATAATAATTCAATCAGTTCGGTTTGAACTAGTTCCTGATATTCCTACCGCTCCAGCAGCGAATTACCAGACGCAGGAGAGTCCCTCCCTGATACGATGGAGAAGATGAATTGAAGGTCTAGGTCTGGCTCGCCATCTTGAATCCCGTCTGTGAATGTGCACGTCGCACATGGCAGACCAATCCTCGCTCCGACCGAACAAAAAACCTGACCTGTGTAACAGGCCACAAACACAACAGAACTCTTTTTAAATCCTAAAATTATACAAATAAATTCTTCATAAATCCAATATATTAACCGGATAACAGTTTATGATGGAGCATTTCTTCGCAAACAGCTACGTTTTTAGCGTTATCTCACTGCCAAAAGGAAAAGTACAACACAGTGAAAATGTCAAAAAAAAATAAACACAAAAATCACCAAAATTGATGTAACTTAGTTCTCATAAAATCCCTGTCAGTTACCGACCAGGTAAATTATGTTTTCTCAACTATAATATTAACTTTTTCCGTTAAGTAATCACCACTCTTTTCCTCCGATTTCTCCTCTGCTCTCTCCCTCAGGTTTGTGCACTGCAGCGTCACCCAGGCGCCGTGTCTGTGACGTTGTTTCCTTAAAGGAGCAGCGACGTTATTTTCTGTTCACAGACTTTTAATCAACTATTTATTCCTATTTATGTCAGATTTTAACATGGGTTACATCCTCCCCTCTTTACCTAATGCACTTTCCTGTGCATTTTAAATTTATGCTGTCATAACTCCAGGGATTCTTGGAGAGCTAGGTTCTTCAAGAGAGTCTGTAAACACATCACTCATGGTTTGAAATAAGACTGAACTATTGTAATCAATGGGTTACCTAGCTCAGGATAAGTCAGTCTTTTAGTCGCTCTTGTGTCTCTGATGGGTCCTCCCGAACAGTCACTTTCATTTTGGTTGTCCGTTTGACCCAGATCACTTGTGTTTTCTTTGCTCTCCTGAGCAGGTTGAGTAGATGGACATTATCCGGATCTTTCTCAGGTAGGTTTCCAATTTCCTGTTCAGCAATTGAGTTTTTCTCTTCAGAATCAGGTAAGTCTAGGTCATATGTTTCTACTGGAGAATTCTCAGGGAAAGCTTCGGCTACGCCTGAAGGATTTTGCTCCACAGTAGTCAAGTCAGGTTCTGGTTCAATCCTTTTCCTTTTCAATCTTTTCAGGTAAGTAGTCGGTGTTGCGCAACAACAAGGTGGCGCCCAACGTGGGGCGTTGCGTAACCACAACAAGTGGCGCCCAACGTCAAAGAAGTCTAAGTGTGTAAAACAGGAGGAGAGTTCTGGATAGCTCGCTTAGAGTAGCAGCTCTACAGGGGTAGAGTTGTTGGTGACTGAAAGCCTCAGTCACCACCCTCGCAGTAACTGCACGGCGTGTGGGTGAGGGGAGTTTCACTGAGGACAGTTGACCATGTCCATCAGTGAAGCTAGTAGCCAAAACCGCTTGAACTCATCCCTGCTCTGAAGTACTAAGAGAGGCTTTGGGGACATGCAACTCGAGGACAAAGACAACATGGAGAACAAGGAGGACGACGCGAGGTCGTACGTCCAGATGATGCAAGTAATTCCACAAGGAAGTGGTGAAATGCATCTGGAGCTCAAGGTCGAGCATCAGAGAGCGCACGCACATGAGGGAACTCATTGGCGTGGGAACGATGAGGGGGACAGCTATGTCCAGCAAAGGAAGGTTGTCTTTGTCGGAATCGAGAAGTGGGACAGTACTCAAAGGGGAAGGGAGGTCCCAGAAGAGCACGTGTATGGGGTTGTGCGAGGAGTGCATAAGGCCCTTGGACATGCAGGCGTACAACCTACACGTGAGGAACTGGTGGAACAAAACCTTTGGATGTCCCTTCAGACCGTTCGATGCAGCTGCGGGACTGTGAGTATGTGGTCAATACGCAGGGCTCGCAGGGCAGCGGATGGAAGGGTTGTTCATCAAGAGTACATTACCCAGAGTTTCAGTCTGCCTGGATGTAGGAGGCCCCCTGGATAACAGAAAAGAGAGGTGAGGAGTACCTCTTGGTGCTAATGGACATGGTGTAACAGTGACAGCTGAAAAAGAGCAGGTCTTCCCCTGCAGAGAAACTCTGTTCAAGTCACGGAAAGCAGGGAGGCAAAGGCAATTCTCCTTTTTGTCCAGAGAGGGAAAGGAGAAGTTGCAGTTTACAGTGTCATTGAAAACAGGACAGAAAGTTTGGATTAAAGCTCAAGATCGGCCTGTAGTTAGGGTGATCAAGCTGAAATTCAATGGAATGGATTTTGTGAAGCAAGTACTGCACTGTAAAACAGTACTACTTATGAAGAAAGGGGTCCACGAGATCAGTGTTCAAGCCAGTTCTTAGCTAAAGCGAACCAGAACATTGCAAGAATCAAGCACCATGCCATCCTGAGTTAGACTGGCCACTATTACAGGATGATTGCCGTTCAAAGAACAACTTCAAGGCTTAGGACTAGGAGGGCCCTGAAGAAATTGGAATATACTAAAGAAGAACTCCTGTCACAAAAGGATGGATTAAACTGGAAAAGGGACTGAAGTCGTGAGGAAGGAGTGGCGTCATAGACAACCACCGTGATCAATCCTGCAACAAAGTGTTGAAATCACACCCAACACCTGGCAGCAACCTGTGGACTTCACGAAGTCCTACCTGATAGAGTGCATCCAAAAGAAGAACTCTTTTGTTGTTGTTTTTTTCCCATCAAACTTCAACCTGGAAAGGGGAAGGGTCAACACGTTCCTCTCAGGACCTGGCAACTGTTTCATCCTGATGTTCAGAGCACCTGTCCTGGATATTCAGGACAGGTAAGTTTTGATGAGGAGGCCAAAATGCTGCAGTTTTAAAATTGGACAATTCCTGTTGCCTCCGACCCCTCCAGTACCCCTTTAACGACCCCAGCGATGGAAAAGGATTATGATTATGGATAAAGTGTCATGCTGCTTATGCTTTTTGCTTTGCTCTACTGAACATCCAGAGTTTTTTTTTATTTGAGGTTTTTTGCATCAGCCCATCAACCTGTCCCTAAGGAATCTTCCACATCCTGAAGAACCAACACTTCATTCAGCTGAGGATTTTGTCATTGTTAAAGGATCAGAGCGACCTGAGTTCTCTTCGACATTTGTCACTTCCTGAGAGACATCAAAACTCCAAGAGCAAAGAGCAGTGGAGTTTTGAGGACTGCTGAGCCCTTGGTGTCAACTGAGGATCTGCATCTTCACATCCCAGACTGCTGGGCCTTGGTGACGATGGAGGATCTTCACATCCCAGACGACCATCTTCTCTTTCCAGGGGATGAGGACGCAGACCTGCAAGAGGGTGTCCCAGCATGTGAAAGGTCTGACCTCGAGGAGGGGGTGTCGAGAAAAGTCGAGCTATCCAGAACTTTCCTCCTGTTTTACACACTTAGACTTCTATGACGTTGGGCGCCACTTGTGGTTACGCAACGCCCCACGTTGGGCGCCACCTTGTTGTTGCGCAACCTCCCCCCCTTCTCTCTCTCTCTACTTCCCCTTCTCAGAGGAGGGAGATGTGCAGCCAGCCCTCCATCTAACGGGTAAATTGAGTTTTCTAAATCTGATGGGATTTACTCTGTCCAGAACTAAGTAAACTCTGCTTAAGCTGGCATCGAGAAAGACTAGCCTGGTTTCTAACGACCTCCCCCTCCAGATGTTCCACCTTCTTCACCCTGTGAATTAGCCAGATTGAGCAGCCTGCAATCAACTAGCTTCACAGAGCACACCTGTTAACGGTCGCTCTTTCTCTTTATTACAACGTGCACTTGTTACTGAACCAGGTTGGTTTTAGTGACTCGGGCGAGTCCCAAGGATGTTGTTTTGGCTAAAATCAACCTATAGAACATTTTCCACTTTTTCCTCCCAGAATCAAACTTCATAGCTATTTTACAACCATCAAAGAACTTTAAGGTGACTCATTAATTGAATGTCCACAACATCTTTTAGATTTTCTTAATGCTAATTATTTTATTAGTAAGGCAATTTTGCAAGGGTCAGTACAGCTTAATTCAGTAGCAGAAATAATCAAATAAGTAAAATCAATAATCTAGCCTATCTTTCCCTAATGCTGATACTGAGAACTAAAAGAGGGAAACTTTGAGAGAGACGAACAGAGTTTGGCATTTTGAACCCCAGAACTGACCTGTTGATGAAGAAGGTGTTGCAGCAGCAGGAGGTTCCCAGTACAGGAAGAGTACTGACTTAGAGCGGCAGGTCTCGGGCCTCAGGGTGACTTCCTCATG
Source organism: Poecilia reticulata (assembly GCF_904066995.2). NCBI lineage: Eukaryota > Metazoa > Chordata > Actinopteri > Cyprinodontiformes > Poeciliidae > Poecilia > Poecilia reticulata. The sequence continues at coordinate 739,313 of NC_088830.1, read as the reverse complement.
TGCGTAGCGGTCCTCAGCTTCTTGTCTTGCAGCTCTGTAGCTCCCTTCTAATCGTCTCACTATCTTCCTGGTCCCACGGAAGGAACACACCAGTTCTTCCTCTTTGCCTTTGTCTTTATCTTTGTCTTTATCTTCATCTTTGCCTTGGTCTTTGTCTTTGGGGGTCTAAACCCAGCTGATGTGAGAAGTGCAATTTGAAGCCACATGTTGCGGGGCTAACGGGTTGTTTCCCCTTTTGCGGAACAGTCTTCGGCTCTGTGGCCCCGGCTCTTCTTCAGCTGCAGAGTTCTTTGTCCATCTCGATCTTGGCTCGAAGCTGCCTGAAGTATCCAACCAACGATTCCTCTTTTGCACCCACCTTATAAAGGGTTTATCCACCTTTTGGTGTGTTTGCATTGGCTAGCTTTGTTGCTGTGCCTGTTTCACTGGCTGACTGCTTGGACAGATGATCTCATATCCATCACCTTGGAGACCTCATGACCTAATGTCTGTTCTAATGTCCCCGAGTTGCTCAACAGTCCCTACCTATGCCCTCTGTTGCTTGCCCAACCTTTTCTTAGGAAAGTTGAAGTTTAGCAATAAGGCCTTGGTCACCTCTGCTCTCCTATCAGTTCCTCCTTTCCCCTGACTTTTCACCTCCCATCTACCTCCAACACAACATCAGTGATCTTTAATTACAGTTGCAACATTTTACACCATTTCAAGTTCAATGTCAAAATCACATTTATAACCTTTTAGTTTCTCTGATTTAACATTCATTTATAATGTTATAATAACCATAACGTATTAGTTATTCTTATTATAATCATAATGTGAGTTTTACAGACATTTCTGAAAAGAAACCAAGAATATCCATTATTCTAATTATCTGATACCAAGTTATAGTTACTTGTTTCACCTTTAAGTACTTCCACAAGCATAAGAGTAAGTGTAAATATTCTTATAATCAAACCAACATCAACCACTGGTTAAACCAATATTAATTATTGGCCCAATTACAAGTCATTAATTTAAGTATTTTACTCTGGGTTTTATCCAATTACTCAAAATGGTTAGATTTTATTCTTTAAACCTTTAATGCTTTGAAATAAGGAATGGTCTGAACTTTTTTTATACTGATGCAAACTGGAAACTTCCTCTTTATTCAGGAAATCTACTCTTCCTTTTCCATGACTCTCTTTATGGCCTGACTATAATTTTTTATGATTAAATAGAAAAAAGTAGAATTAAAGCAAAGTTTGCAGGACACAATAACAACACAACCAGATTAATTTTATTACCGTCTGACTCTACTGTTGGGTCTTGATGTCACCTGTGTAATTAATTTTAAGGTAATTTTATTTATTATTACTATTAAACTAAAATCTCCAGCATGGGGAAGTGGGATGAGCTCGACTTTTCTCGACAACGGACATTTCGAACCAGGACTCTGTCGCCTTCTTTCAAGGTGGAGTCAACAACATGCTTGTTAAACCTTGCTTTGTTGTGATTGGCTGTCTTTTTAGCATTCTCAGTTGCTACTCTGTAACTGTCTTCAAGTTGAGATTTCAGGTTGCGGACATATTGCGAGTGAGAGCCTGGCTGATGATTGACTGGTAGGCCAAAGGCGAGGTCAACTGGCAATCTTGGCTGACGCCCGAACATTAACTCGTAAGGGGTAAAGCCGGTTGTCTCGTTCTTAGTACAATTATAAGCGTGTACTAACTCTTCTGGTTTTCAAGGGTTCCCAACATGTTGAGCAGGGTCCTGTTAAAGCGTTCTACAGGGTTCCCTCTCGGATGGTAAGGTGTGGTTCTTATCTTTTAAGTGCAGATGAGCTCACACAGTTCTTTTATTGTTCGGGAGTCAAAGTCAGGACCTTGGTCACTGTGGAATCTTTCAGGAATGCCATAATAGACGAAAAAGTGGTCCCACAAGTTCTTGGCTACTGTCCTGGCTTTCTGATTCGGGGTGGGGACTGCCACTGCATATTTCATAAAATGGTCGATGATGAAAAGATTGTCTTTTGTGTTACTTGAGTCCGGCTCCACACTGAGAAAATCCATGCACACGAGTTTGAGTGATCTTGTGGCCACGATGTTGAGTGGTGCAGCTTTCTCGGGCATGGACTTACGTCGTATGCAACAGTTGCAGGTTCTAACTTGTCGAGAAAAGTCGAGCTCATCCCACTTCCCCATGCTGGAGATTTTAGTTTAATAGTAACAATAAATAAATTTACCTTAAAATTAATTACACAGGTGACATCAAGACCCAACAATAGAGTCAGACGGTAATAAAATGAATCTGGTTGTGTGTGTTGTTATTGTGTCCTGCAAACTTTGCTTTAATTCAACTTTTTTCTATTTAATCATAAAAAATCATAGTCAGGCAGAAAGAGAGTCATGAAACAGGAAGAGCTGGTTTCCTGAAGAAAGCGGAAGTTTCTTTCTTGCATCAGTCTAAAAATAATTCAGACCATTCCTTATTTTAAAGCATTAAAGGTTTTTAAAGAATAAAATCTAAACATTTTGAGAGATTGGATAAAACCCAGAGTAAAATACTTAAAATAATGACTTATAATTATGCCAATAATTAATATTGGTTCAACCAGTGGTTGATGTTGGTTTAATTATAAGAATATTTACACTTACTCTTACACTTGTGGAAGTACTTAAAGGTGAAACAAGAAACTATAACTTGGTATCAGATAATTAGAATAATGGATATTCTTGGTTTCTTGTCAGAAGTGTCTGTAATAACTCACATTATGATTATAATAAGAGTAACTAATAAGTTATGGTTATTATAACATTATAAATGAATGTTAAATCAAAGAAACTAAAAGGTTATAAATGTGATTCTGACATTGAACTTGAAAAGGTGTAAAATGTTGTAACTGTTTTTAGTTCTCAGTGTCAGCATTAGGGAAAAATAGGCTAGATTATTGATTTTACTTATTTGATTATTACTACTGAATTAGCATTAAGAAAATCTAAAACATGTTGTGGACATTCAATTAAAGTTCTTTGATGGTTGTAAAATAGCTATGAAGTTTGATTCTAGGAGGAAAAAGTAGAAAATGTTTTATAGGTTGCTTTTAGCCAAAATTAAAACAACACCCTTGGGACTCGCCCGAGTCACTAAAACCAACCTGGTTCAGTAATAAGTGCAAGTTGTAATAAAGAGAAGTTAATAGGTGTGCTCTGTGAAGCTAGTTGGTTGCTGGCTGTTCAATCTGGCTAATTCACAGGGTGAAAAAGGGTGGGACATCTGGAGGGAGAGGTTTTTAGAAGCCAGGCTTGTCTTTCTCGATGCCAGCTTAAACAGAGTTTACTCAGTTCTGAACAGGGTAAAATCCCATCAGATTTAGAAAACTCAAATTACCCGTTAGATGGAGAGCTGGCTGCACATCTCCCTCCTCTGAGAAGGGGAAGTAGAGAGAGAGAGAAGGGGAGGGAGGTGTTGCGCAATAACAAACTTTATTTTCCACCTCAGTTGACATTTTGGGCCAATAGAATCGCTTCCGGACAAGCTCTAGTGTGCGCTCTATGCCCACATGGCCCCTGTCGTCATGGAGGCTCTAGAGGACTACGAATCTCAGGGCTTCTGGGAGTACAAGCTGGTAGTGAGTCTGAGCACCCTCTTGTCGCCTGTGATACAAAACACCATTTGAAACCTCCAGTTTGTTTCACTCCCTCAATAAGAGACCAAACTCAGGAAGTTCTTTCCTCAAGGATGGTGGGAGTTTCTCTCCGGACTCCACTTGCCTGAGGACTTCACCAATGCAGGGATCAGCATTTTGTTTGTCTCTTAGTTCAGCTGGTGCTAACGGGGGGATGACGGGTAAGCCACCAAGCTGATCCTCCTCTTCAAGCTTTAAGGGAGAGCCTTTGGATGGTGGGCAAATGACACAACCAAGGTGGTGCTGGGTGATGTTTCCCCAGGGTGATTGTTGATTACGTCATGGCTTTGATGGTGCTTTCATTCATGTGTGCATAATCAGTCTCTGACAAGTGTCTTTTTGTGAATTGTTGTATCCTCTCCAACTCTTTTTGTGACAATGCGTCATCAGGTAGGTACTTTGCCGTGAAGACGTCTGGACAGCCCGTCCGCGTCCTGATTCTGCTTACCGGCTCTGTACTGTAGCTGGAAATCAAATGTCGACAGAGCGGCCAACCACCTGTAGCTCGTGGCGTCAAGCTTAGCTGAGCTAAGAATGTATGTTAGTGGATTGCTATCTGTGACAGCAAGGAATGTGTTTCCTGGAATTTCTCTGTTACTGCCCACTTAAGGGCAAGAAATTCTAATTTGTGAGCAGAATACCTGGACTCACACTTTGACAGACCTCGGCTCACATAAACAATTACTCGCTTCTGTCCCTGTTGCTCCTGGTAGAGCAGCACCAAGGCCCAAAGTGCTTGGGGTCAGCAAATCCGAGGATGGGTGCGGTTGTCAGCTTTTCAATTAAGGTGTCGAACGCTGTTTGGCAAGCAAGCGTCCATCTATCACCAAAGTCGTCCTTTGGATTGAAATACTTCTCAGGGTTCACTGTGGTTTTAGCGTGCTTTCTTAGCCGTGGATAGCCAGCAGTGAGCTCGTTGAGTGGCTTCATGATCTTTGAGTAGTCTTTAATGAACTGGCAGTAGTAACCACAGAAACCCAGGAAGGTTCTTAGCTCCTTCAAGTTGTTTGGTTTTGGCCAGGTTCTTAATGCTGCTACTTTGTCAGGGTTGGTCTCAATGCCTTTTTCAGACATAATGTGGCCGAGGTACTTTACATAAGTTTGGTAGAACTTGCATTTCTTTGATGACAGTTTCAAACCAAACTCTTTCAATCGGTTAAGCATGTGCATCAACCTTTCCTCATGCTCCTCCAATGTAGAGGAGAAGATGATGAGGTCATCCAGAAAAACTAGGGCTTGCTTCAAGTTCAACTCTCCCATACAACGCTCCATAAGCCTCTGGAATGTGCGAGGGGCGTTGGTTATCCCCTGAGGCATCCTGTTGAATTTGAAGAATCCTAGAAGGCAAACAAATGTGGTTTTGTGTTTGTCTGCTTCCTCCATCTCTATTTGATAGAAGCCTGATTTGAGATCAAGCACCGAGAACCACCTGGACCCGGTCAACGCTGAGAAGGACTCTTCCAGATTAGGTAAGGCCTATGAATCCTTTAGTGTTTGTGTGTTCAATTTTCTGTAATCTATGCAGAGTCTGACATCGCCATCCTTTTTCCTGACGACTACGATTGGCGAGGAGAAAGGTAACTGATTCATGGATGACTTCTGCATCGAGGAGTTGCTGGAGATGGGTACGCACAGCCTCTATGTCCTGCGGATGTGGCCTATGTTTGAATGGTGTCTCGTCACTGAGAGTTATATGGTGTTTGATTCTGTCAGTGCGGCCAAAGTCAAGCTCATGCATTGCAAACACCTCTGGCATGGAGTTCAATTTCTCTGTTATCCTCTCTTTACACTCGTTGGGTACAGGAGAATCAGTAAAGTCAACGTCGAGATTTGGTTTTTGGTCAGATTTTGTAGGAGAGTCTGAGTCAGGGGTCTTGACAGGTTGAACACTCTTGACAATGTGTATCTCTGCTATCACAGCCTTTGGGAACAGGGTGATGTCATGCTGTGACTCATTTTTGAGCATGACTGGTATGCAGCGTGATAGCTTTGGTGGTAGACTTACCAGATTATCCGTCACCAGGATGCCACCAGGCAGGGATAATGACTTTGGTGACTCTACCATCACCCACTTTCCAACATCAGATGTTCTGCAGCTCACTGATCCTTGAAGGACTGAAATGGTCTCGAAGTGTCTATACCATGAAGCCTCACCTCTCCCAGGCTGGAATCAGCAGACTGTTTTTTCCAGATTTCAAGGGTCTTTAAAACCCTCCTGTTGTCCTCATTTTCTGTGTATAGGGAAAACACATACAAATCTCGGTCATTTTGACCCGAGGACAACAGAAGGGTTGACAACTTTGTAGCCATAAGGAAGAGACTCAAAGTTCTGAGGTGCAATCTCTGCATACTTCTCATAGAGAACATCCAAAGTATTTGTGCCGATAAGCACTGATGACAACGTGGAGCGCATGTTGTACCTACCAAGACCAGCGTAGGTACCTCGATGCTCTTTGGGAATCTGACGGTGGCCTCAACATAGCCAAGGTAAGGGATGCTTTGACCGTTGGCTCCTTCCACTTCAAGCAGGTCGTTCAAAGAATTGAGAGGCAAGTGAGACAGGTTCTCTAGATAGAAAAAGTCGGGGATTGTTGATACTTGGGAGCCTGAATCCAACAAGCAACTACAGTCTTTGTCAGCTACGGTCACTTGGGCAGTGCACTTGGCTCCAATGAGACCTTTAGGCAAAGTAACTGACTGTCTTTGTGTGTGAGAGTACACATGGGCTTTGTGCAACTTCTTTTTGGGACACTTTGCCTGTGTTCCAGTCCTCGTTTGTCCCACAACCGGAAAAGAAGTCTAGTTTAAAGGATCAGGCTTTGAAGTGCCATGTTGTCTGTCCCATGCTAACTGCTTTTCTTTTAGCTGCGTCCTCTTCTCAGCCACAAGAGATGGGTTCGGCTCACTTTCACACTGAGGCTTAATGTGCCCATCCTCTCCACATCTAAAGCAATACTAGGGCTTTGGTCTATTGCTTGTGCTGATGTTTGCATCTCGGCTGTGGGGCTACAGCCTTTGAGATGTGTGAGTGATAGCTGGGGAATGTGTGTTAGCTGTTTGGGGAGCTAGTGGTTTGGCAGCTGATTTAGCTTTTCTACTGTCTTTCTGTGTGATACGTGTGAGCTGGGACTGTAGATCAGCTATTTGTTTCTTTAAGTCTTGGATTTCAGACCTGTGATCAGGAGCTGGCTGAGATGAGCTGCAGTCTTCTTCACTCTGCGCATAAACGCCTTAATAATGAGAAGACACTCTTGGTTTGAAACATTGAAGTGCTGTTTCATGTGTGAAGCTTTGGAAGAACGTTTATCTTCTGCTGTGTGGAGTAACGGGAGAAGTTCAGCAAAGGTAGGTGGATTCTGCTTCTTTTGTTCTAGCTGGAGTTCAGCTGTCAAGATGTTATCCCAACAACCTCTGACAAACTTCCTGAGAAGATGCCGATCAAGGTCGCTTGCAGTTACACATCCCCTTCTGAGGGTGGTGCTCAGCATGACCTGTAGCCGTTGTAGATAAGCTGAGGGTTTCTCACCATTATCCTGCATCGTGTTGAGATACTTTGCAAAGAGGTCATCTCCATCCTCGACTGTGCCGAAAGCAGAGTCCAAGATCTCTAAGAACGCACTAAGGGGAGAATCAGGTGTCAGGTGCTTCACAATATCAATGGCGAGTGATAAGAGACTTTCAAGAAGCTTTCGCGACTTGTAAAGATCAGACTGTGTCATATCTTTAAGGAGAAGTTCCACATTGGAGCGCCATGTCTCATAATCCACTTCATTGTTAGGACGTGGGACACGCTCAGAGAAGGGTCTTAGTCTAAAGGAAGTGTGCACCTGCAGAGCAGAGTCTTCATTTCTCACTATGTGCTCAACAATTACTTTTGTATATCAGATGGATTGACATCAGAGTTTCAGAGCGGGTTGTGTCTTTTCTTTAGATGGTGTCGATCGTGGGGACCAATGATGTTGAACATGCTGCTGCGGTGCCATACTGGGCAGGAGGCTTACATGTGCAGCATTTTGCACATGTAAAATGCTGATACCCCATATTGCTCTGGGGTATCAGGTAAGTTCTACTCTGCATCTTCATCTTAGGACTCTGAGTGATCTAGATCGACAGTCTCACTGATGAGGGAGAGCTCTTCTCTGAGGACAGCTGAAAAGTCTTTACCAGTCTGTTTTGCAATGTCCTTTAACTCTGAAAGGTAAGTCTGTGTAGCTGTTTTGCTAGCTACAGGTGTGTAAACATTGGCTAAGGCTCTGATATGGTAGGTGACATCAGTCTTAGTCCTTCAGTTAAGCCAGTATGGCAATGAAGGTAAGAGAGATTGCATAGCTACACCATACATATACTCTACGATAACCTGCTTGGCTGACTCTGATTCAGTGAGATCTATTGGAATTACCCTTTGATTGGAACCATATTGTTTCAGGAAGTCGCTTAGTTCGTCATCAGTTTCTGTATCGGTTATACCGCTAACTATGACTGAGTTAGGGATTTTTACACTACTGGTTTGAACAACATCCATTTTTTTTCTTTTTTTTTTATTGATAACAATATTATACGGTCTCTGGTTTCTAGCTTTAAATGCTTTAAACCAAAAAAAGAGTATATCACTCCCTCTTTTTGCTCTTTAGTTCGCCTGGTTTATTTTAGTAAGACTAATCTAATTTAATTAGACCAATCTCTGTTCTCCTAGGTTATTTTAGTCGGGACTAATTTAAGTTAGTTAGACCAGTCTCTTTTTCCTAGGTTGCACCTATTTTAGGATTCCTATTTTTCTTCCTGAGTTAACTCGTTTTCCTGTCTTTTACAGGTAAGGAAATACCTTCAAACACAATTAAATCAAAGTGGACCATAATTATTCAAATCACATTCAAAGACATAAACATATGAAAATCAAAGTATGGCACTTTAAATTCAAGTTCAAGTCCAAATGTAAGTTCAGGTGCTCAGTTCAATGAAAAGTCTCAGTTTGATTCAGTCCAAAAAAGATAATAATTCAATCAGTTCTCGATCCTGTTCAGTTCGGTTTGAACTAGTTCCTGATATTCCTACCGCTCCGGCAGCGAATAGACCCTTTTCACATGACGTCAGACAACATCCGTTTTGACTTGATCCAGTGTATCTTTAGTTCCGGTGTGTGTAGTTAACGCTGTTTCTGGACTCTAAAGCAGCTGCCACAAATTCGATTTGAAGATATATCACTATTTGCAAACAATTTTTCTTCATCAACATAATCTAAACTGGACAAATTCCTCGCTGAATGATACCAGTTTGACTACGAAGTTACGTGTTTTGGTTTTTTCTAGCTTTTAGTTGATATGCTAGGACAGCAATAGTAATTTGTTAGCTGGCTAACATGTAGCCTTTCTGTTTTGGAAATAGAACGTATTTAGGCTCTAATCTTAATCAGATTTTTATAGTATAGACTGGGGTTACCACCTGTCACGAAAAATGCATGATCGTATCGCTGGTTCCTTTGAATACAGTTGGAAAATGGTAAATTGACAATGACTGATAAAGTCTAACATGTAAATACTGTTTTATTACAGTTAATGCAGAAAGTGAACCTTTAAACGTTACAACACTGACAATCAGCGGTGCATATATTTTCCCAACTGTGGCTAAAGCTGCTGCTAGCTGGTTTACTCTCCGATCGGAGGCTGTTTATTTTATACACAGTCAGAGAATGGTGAATTGACAATGAGTAATAACAGCTATCTAACACTTAAATGCTGTTATTATTAACCTTACCTTTTATTATATCCTTAAGATAATCAGTATCTGTGAATTTTTCAGTCAGGTATCCTGAGGCAAAATCACACCGGAAGTAAAGATACACCTCTTGGAGTTATGGCGACCATTGTCTGACGTCACTGTGAAAAGGGTCTATTACCATACACAGGAGAGTCCCTCCCTGATACGATGGAGAAGATGAATTGAAGGTCTAGGTCTGGCTTGCCATTTTGAATCCCGTCTGTGAATGTGCACGTCACACATGGCAGACCAATCCTCGCTCCGACCGAGCTTCCAACCGAACAAAAAACCTGACTTGACCTGTGTCACAGGCCACAAGCACAACATAACTCTTTTTAAATCCTCAAATTATACAAATAAATTATTTTTCATAAATCCAATATATTAACCGGACAACAGTTTATGACGGAGCATTTCTACGCAAACACCTACGTTTTTAGCTTTAGCTCTCCGTCAAAAGGACCGCGGTAAAGCTAGCTGGCTCTTCTTCCAGCCGGCCCAGCACACGATATACAAGTGCGCGGTAGCTCAAGACATTATGGTACACCCATTAACGTGCGGCTTTCATAATAAAAGCGCACATCCGGTCCATGTTTGAGCTACTCAAAATAGGTTTCCAGCCACTGCATTTGCAAACAGAAAATAATATATGCTGAAAAACTAAAACAAAATAAAAACTAATATCTCTCTCTCTCTCTCTATATATATATATATATATATATATATATATATATATATATATAAACAAGTAAAACAAGGGGAATCGTATCTGATGGGTGATTTTAACATAGGGGGAACGGTATCTGATGGGTGAAATATGGCCATCAGATACCGTTCCCCAACTGTAAAACAAGGGGAACGGTATCTGATGGGTAATATCGAGCATTAAAATACATTGCCCTGTTTTTATTTCATATATATATATATATATATATATATATATATATATATATATATATATATGACATATATGTATTTATCATCACTAATATTTATTATTATTATTACTATTATTGTTGTTGTTATTGTTATTATTAGTTTCCCGCTAAAACGTGAAGAAAGTGTCAACTTTGCCGAAACATATTGTTTGAGCTTTCACGGTTTCCGTAGTTCTCTACGCGCGTGCTTTCTCAGTGCTCATCACGAGCACGCGCATAATTTGCCGCCTGGGCGGGGCGGAGCGGCAAGAAGACGCACGGGGAACCGTATCTGATGGGGAAACGCGGATTGACGTAACACCGGCTAGCTTTACCGCGGTAAAGGAAAAGTACAACACGGTGAAAATGTAAAAAAAAGATCAACACAAAACTAACCAAAACCGATGTAACTTAGTTCTCATAAAATCCCCGTCAGTTTCCGACCAGGTAAATTATGTTTCCTCAACTATAATATTAACTTTTTCCGTTAAATAATCACCGCTCTTTTCCTCCGATTCCTCCTCTGCTCTCTCCCTCAGGTTTGTGCACTGCAGCGTCACCCAGACGCCGCGTCTGTGACACTGGTTCCTTAAAGGAGCAGCGATGTTATTTTCTGTTCACAGACTTTTAATCAACTATTTATTCCTATTTATGTCAGATTTTAACATGGGTTACATGTGCGAAGCAGTAATCAAAGCAAAAGGTGGCTACTTTGAAAAACCTAGAAACGGCTTGTAGTCCGGAAAATACGGTATATGAAAAAAAATCTAAATGCTCTCTGATATTGTTCAGGGGGCCGGTGTTATGCCCAGAAAAGCACGCCTGCCCAAATTTGCATTATGCAATATGGATTATTGTGGCAGGCTGGAAATCAATATTGACAAAAAAAGCATCCCTGTTCTAACTTTGAGATATAAACAGTTAAGAGGGAAATAACCTTTTCTACATAATCTGAGTAGTGCCATGAACTGCTGGTATAAGCTTTAAATCAATAGGATACTATTTGAGGGGAATCGATAAGGGATGCATATTTTGGCAGGCTGGAAATTTTCCCCAAAATGGCATACCTGTGCTAATTTGAAGAATTAAAGAGGTAAGAGTGAAATAACCTTTTCTACACAATGATAGTAACTCCAAGAACTGCTGTTATAAGTTTTAAATCAATTGGATAATATTTGAGGGGAATAGAGATGGGATGCTTATTTTGGCAGGCTGGAAATCCATATTGCCCCAAAATGCATCCCTGTGCTAACTTTGAAAAATAAAGAGTTAAGAGTGAAATAACTTTTTCTACATAATCTGAGTAGTTTCATGAACTGCTGGTAAAAGTTTTATTTCGATAGGATAATATTTGAGGGGAATAGATAAGGGATGCATATTTTGGCAGGCTGAAAATTTTTCCCAAAAATGCATCCCAGAGCTAATGTGAAGAATTAAAGAGTTAAGAGTGAAATAACTTTTTCTACATAATGAGAGTAGCTCCAAGAACTGCTGGTATAAGTTTTAAATCAATAGGATAATATTTGAGGGTAATGGAGAGGGGATGCATATTTTGGCAGGATGGAAATCCATATTGCCCAGAAATGCATCCCTGTGCTAACTTTGAGAAATAAAGAGTTAATAGTGAAATAACTTTTTTCTACATAATGAGAATAGCTCCAAGAACTGCTGTTATAAGTTTTAAATCAATTGGATAATATTTGAGGGGAATAGAGAGGGGATGCATATTTTGGCAGGCTGGAAATCCATATTGCCCAAAAATGCATCCCGCTGCTAACTTTGAGAAATAAAGAGTTAAGAGTGAAATAACTTTTTTCTACATAATCTGAGTAGTTCCAAGAATTGCTGGTATAAGTTTTATATCGATAGGATAATATTTGAGGGGAATAGATAAGGGATGCATATTTTGGCAGGCTGGAAATTTTGCCCAAAAACGCTTCCCTGTGCTAATTTGAAGAATTAAAGAGTTAAGAGTGAAATAACTTTTTCTACATAATGAGGGTAGCTCCAGGAACTGCTGGTATAAGTTTTAAATCACTATAATAATCTTTAAGGAGAATAGAGAGGGGATGCATATTTTGGCAGCCTGGAAATCCACATTGCCCAAAAACGCATCCCTGTGCTAACTTGGAGAAATAAGGAGTTAAGAGTGAAATAACTTTTTCTACATAATCTGAGTAGTTCCATGAACTGCTGGTATAAGTTTTAAATTTTAAATCAATAGAATAATATTTGAGGGGAATAGATAAGGGATGCATATTTTGGCAGGCTGGAAATTTTGCCCAAAATGGCATACCTGTGCTAATTTGAAGAATTAAAGAGGTAAGAGTGAAATAACTTTTTCTACATAATCATAGTAGTTCCAAGAACTGCTGGTATAAGTTTGAAATCAATAGGATAATATTTGAGGGGAACATTAACAGACTAGAAGTGAAGCATGATATAAAATGTTCTATATAATGTACCTCTGTTGTGATGCTTTTGAGCTATTAAGGTATCAAAAGACAAAGCAGAGAATTTCAAACCATTTGCGGAGAACGTTTACAACAGACACAGACTGAAAAAAAAGTTCGACTCATATGTGTCAATAAAAGTGTAAAAACCGTATTTATTTCAAATAATTTGCGAAATAAAACCCACCGTATTAGGGATTACATGGTTAGGAAACATGATAATGTTACAAATATCTTTAAAATTTCCTCTTCGGTCATATTTTTATGGCATATTGACGAGGAAACGGTTCCTCGTCAATATGCGAGAGCTTAGAGCGATGCGCGCTCCCGCGACAGGGGATGCAAATTTGGGCAGGCGTGCTTTTCTGGGCATAACACCTGACCAAATGTGGAGGCGGGCCGGATCCGGGGACCACTGCTGTTAAAGCATGTTGCTTGGTTTAATTTTGTTATCCACATCCAAGATATCTTGAGTCTATTCCATTCTCAGGCTGAACTTAAACAAAAGTGGCTTAATCATGCCGCAGACCAGGGAGCAGCGATGTGTCAGGGCCAAATCACCATCTAATGAGCCGCTAGTTGTTGATTGTTTGCTAGATGATTCAGTGGTTTGGCCTGTCCTTGTGTGTGTCATTGGTGTGCTCTGCTCATTATTAAATATCAGAGTTCAGCTGTAGGTCCAATCAAATCAGCCTCAGGGAAACATCAGCCTAACCAGAGTCATAAGACCAAACAGCAGTACACTCACACACATGCACACACACAGGCAGAAAAACCAATGAACTGGCAGATCTGTCCATGTCAAACTGTTTAATAGATCTTCCTGAAAGATCTATATTGCCTGTCAATATTGCATTGGCATGCAATATTGTAAATAATACAGAACACAAACAGTAGATAAAAAACCATATTTTACTGTGCTCTAAGCAGTTTTCTTTGGAATTCAAACTGAAAGGTATCAAAATAAAAACTGATGTTCATTTTTTTAGTTTTACAAACCCTGTGCCTGGGTCAGCAAAAACATGGTATCTATGTGCACAACAGTGCTGCACTGTGTTCATGCAAGCTGGTGGAGTATCTAAAAAAGGAAAACAACACAAAACTTAAACCAGAAGGCAATAGTCTGCTAATTACATTAGATGATTTTCAGGAGAATTGTCAGTTTATCCTTTACAGCACTAAAATCACATTGGTCATTAAGTTTGCTGGGGTCTTCACCTAGAGCGGTGATGTCCAAAATCAGCCCTCCAGGCCCAGAACCCTGCACATTTCACTTGCTTCCTTGTTCTTTGGCAGGCCTCTGCAGAACTGGAAGACAGTTGGACCAGCTGTGATGGAATTTGAGACACATGTAGAACCGTCTGGACACTGGCTAGAGGGGATTGGAGTTTGACATGATCTAGTGCAGAAGTGCCCAGGCCCAGTCTAGAGCTACTGTCCTGCAACTTTTAGATGTGTCCCCTCTTGAGAACATTTGAACCAACTGAAGAAATGTATCAGCCCTGCAGATGCCTGGTATCAAGCCATTTATTATTCTGCTATCTGGAGGCAGGGATTATTAAAAAAAACTGCATGATAGTAGCTATCAATCTGAGCCACCTCAGCGATAGTAGTTGGGTACCGAAGATCTAGTGCCTTCTAGTGGTTGGTCCTGAAGGCTGTCGCTAACGGCTTGTCTGAGAGTACAAAGCAGACTGCCAGCTAAAACCAATTAAAATTTCTTAAACATCATGGCAGTTTGTACAAACTGTAATGCCTGAATATTTAAACCATCATCATGTTTGCACTAAAGCTGATGAATCTTCACAGCAAACTGAGACTGGAGTCATTCCTTACACTTCTATGTCATTTTTTGCAAATTGAGTGTATACTGGGTTCAATAGATTCACCAAACAGCTGAAGGATGTAAAATAGTCATGAGGAATGAATGAATCTTAGTCATCATTGGTATGTTGCCAAGGTATCTTGGGAAGATAGTCTAATGATCCAAGGTTGTTTAGTTTTTGTTTAGTTTTGATCTACAGGTCCCCTGGCAGGATATTGATTATAGGCAGTGGCACATTTTACAATTGGTATCTATGGAATTCCCTGGTCTGAGGGCCATGGAACGACTAGTTGCAGTTATTTTTTTGCACTTGTTAGTTCCTTCCCTTCTCCCATGTTGTCACTGCATTAAAACTCTAGCTCCATATTTCAGCCCACCCAAAATTTCTGTGTAGCAAAGGGAATGTAATATAATCATAAACAATATAATATATGTGAAGGATTGTCTCTCTTCACAGACAGTACTGAAGACAATTTAAAAACTGGCATTTAACTCCCTTTAGGGAGAGTCCACTGAAGAAAAGCATGCATTTCTTTTCTTACTTCTTTCAAACTCTAGAAAACCAAAGCAGTTCTGAGCTATATGTGTACAGTTCTTGATACGTTAACACAAAGCCCATAATGAAGTGGGAGGGCAATAAGTGGTTGCTTTCAACTCTGTCCATTTTCCTATCAACACAGACTAGATTCCCTGTTCCTGCTTAAGAGAAGCATATCCCACAGCATGATGTGACCACCTCAATGAAAACGGTGTGTTCTGGGTTAGGGTTAGAATTGTTTTTTGTCCAATTCTGAGCAAAGTCCTTTTCAACATGTGTGCAGTGTCATGGTTTGTCAAGAATCTGCGAGTCTTCACAGCTCTTGAGCGTCTGCAGGCCTCTTGTCTGATTAACTCTCTTGTTCCCTCCATTCAGTAATGTCCACTAGGCTTCTGGAGAACAGGGACAGTAAGGTGGACTGCCCCTTTTCCACTGACTCTACTTCAGCAGGCCGGCTCGGCTCTATTTCGTAGTGACCGTGTTTCCACCGGCCATTCTTGGCTCTGTAGCACGGTGTCGCCTCCTGGTGGCGTGGGGGTATAAGCGCCCCGCCTCCAGGCGCTGTGTGCTGTGCTTAGTTACTATGCGAGCTAATGGCAAGTTGTTGTTTTTGTGAGACAAAAGAAGAAGAGAGAGCCAAACTAATTTTTTTATGGCCTGATTGTGATTTTTCTGGGACTTCAAGAAAAAGCGCGGTGGGAGGAAAGCTGCGATTGTGTCGAGGACAGCTGATCTCTGACTTGCAGTGCTCTGCCTTGCAGAAAGCAGGTGGCTCAGACTGTGCAGGTGAGCTAACGATGGCTTTAGTATTAAACTACTATAAAACTTATAATACAGTGTCTGCCGAATATACATGCTCTAATTTTAGCCAGGGTGTTGGAAATAACTTAAAAGAGTCAGAATTGTGTGTTGGCGCCGCAGATTCATAATATATTCCAATGTGTTTTCAGATGTTACCGAATGACACTTCATGGCAACTGTCATAAACATGACATAACATCTGTCATGAACATAAAGAAATCTTTATGAATGTTTATGACAGTTGTCATGAAGTGTCATTCGGTAAATAATGACACTTTTAATGCAAAGTTGCTCTAAACGTTGCATTAAAAGTCCATTAAAAGTGCCAACTTTGCATGATTTTGTAAATAATGACAATTTAATGCAAAGTTGGCATTTTTAATGGACTTTCAATTATTATTGTTTATTATTGTTGTTGGGTCATTAATTTGAGCACGTTTTACTGATTTTTTTTGTTGTTCTTTAATAAAGTTACGAACGTTTTGATAAGGAGTCAGAGGAGGTCGTGCTGGTCTCAGCGTCGTGGTGGCGTTTAGTTTGTCACCTAATGCCGAGATTGACTCAAAACCTTCCACGATCGACGTAAAGTCCTAGACCTGTTCAGCCGTGAGTGCAGTGGCGGAGCCAGAGGGGGGACCAGGGGGGCCAGTGCCCCCCCTGTCATCTGATTGGCCCCCCCCAGTAGCCCCCCCAGATGATTGACATGAAACAGCACCAGGTTATTCCTGTACTTATTTGGAATCATTCTAAGTCAACCTAATATGTAAAGAAGAAAAACAATAATAAATATATGAAAAGAAAATGTATTAAACTTTATATAAGTCCATGTGATGACATAAATAAATAGATTTTTATCAGGCGCGAGACCAGCCTTCTTTATACTTGTACTCATAAAAACTCCTGGATGTTTCAGTTGTGCTGCGCTGTGGTGCAACTCAAATGCTAAAGCACTTCATACCTGGTGGTGATGGTAAAACATCAATAAGTTATTTATTGATCCTCCGCAAAAAAAGAGAAAAAACCGAAGAGGGGCCGACAATGTTCGTAGTTTGGAGCCGAGATTGCGCTAGCTAGAGTTTTTTCGTTGTCCGTCAAAGGAAAAAATCATTTTATTTCCAATTTGTAGTCAGCAAACAAAACATTTATTATTTCTCTGCAAGAACGTTTTTTGAAATCAGGTAACATTTCACGAAATGACGTGATTAGAAGACGGCAGAACTCTGATCGTTTCCTGATCCCTCAGCGGGAGAAAAACCAGCAGAAGCGGATCAGCTGCTGGACGCTCCAAAGCCTCTGGTCGGTTAAAGCGACCAGATCAGAGATGATTCTCTGACAGATATTGTTCTTAGTCTGATTAATAATGAGCTCCACGATGTTCTCTGTGCGTAAAGTTGAAACTGTCTGAGCACCAAGTGGTCAGCTGATCACATTCTGGACAGAAACCAGCGAACTGCTCTCTGTTCTTATCAAGATGAGGCTGAGGAGGGAATCTGACATATTAACTCAGTTTTTACTGGTTTTGTTTTTAAAACACCATTAACGTAAGCAGTGTAACTAAATATTGTATATTTGGCGTTTGTCATCTCGTGTGATTAATTGGAGCGTAACGGTGGAGCATTTATTGCACAGCGCTCTGCGCTTCTTTCTGTCTAACGGATCTGCACTTTAATTTCTTTCCTCTCTCAACAGTCAGCTGCTATTCCTCTACTTAAACTACAATAAGTAGATCAACACAACTTGATCACACATTCTCTTTAGGTTTTCTCTGTGTGCTGCAAACTCATTAAATGTAAACTCATGAGAAGCCCGAACCACCATCAGGCAAATAATTCGGGTCCGACCCGAACTATTTGTACCTGTCAAAGCAGATCTTCCTAACCAAGGTGTCCATAACTTCAACATGCTGTCAGCTTCCGGAGAGGAGGTGACTGATCGTGGCCCCATTCTTGAGTCGGTATCCGTAGCCAGTCTTGTTGATGATTTGGCTGAGAGGGTTCAGGCCTATGCAGAACAGCAGTGGGGACAGAGCATCTCCTTGGTATATGCCACATATACCAAGGTGCGCACATCTACATATATATATATATATATATATATATATATATATATATATATAGATGTGCGCACACACATTTTAAATTTTGCCCCCAGACCTCTGGGGCCCCCCTTGGCCCCCCCAACTTTAAAAGTCTAGCTCCGCCACTGCGTGAGTGCACCCACTAATCAGCCTTGACTGATTAGTTTTTCAAGAACAATCTAAAACACAACTTAATCAGTTAATAAATAACTTTTTTTCCAATTTCATATTGTTTCTGAACTGTTCGTGCTTTACTAGAGCAGGGGTGCAATACAGTACAGACCAAAAGTTTGGACACACCTTTTCATTCAAAGAGTTTTCTTCATTTTCATGACTATGAAAATTATTGATTCACACATGAAGCCATCAAAACTATGAATTAACACATGTGGAATTATATACTTAACAAAAGTGTGTGAAACAACTGAAAATATGTTGGATTTTTCTTCAACCACCAGGGGGCTCTTTAGCAGGAAATGAATCATTGGAAGTCTGGTTACTTGCGCGCCAACATTGAGCCCACAAACAGCAAAGCGAGTAAGAAACAGATCAGATGTCTTTGGAAAGTTTCTTTGCAAAGGGGAAAAGGCCCAGAGAAGAGACAGGAGACTTATCCCGGATCTGTAGGTGAGTCCCACATTACAAGCCCGTTCTGCGTAACATACGGCGACCGGCTGCTAATGAGGCAATGAAGCTTCAAGTTGCTTTGCCACGTAGAGACCAAGCAGGCTGTGGATATAAGCAACACTTAAGGTGTTATTGTCTCTCATCACTCCCTGATGGGACCGTCTCATTGCAGAGAAATAAGCTCGGGGCTCCTGTTAGTCATTATCGTGAGTTAAAATTTTCACGAAAGTAAAATGTTCGTTTTTGTGACGCTTCTGTATCTTATCACAATGGGATACATAAACGTTACCATAGCCAGTGGCGGAGCTAGACTTTTAAAGTTGGGGGGGCCAGGACTTAAATGTGTGTGCATATATATATATATATATATATATATATATATATATATATATATATATATATATATATATATATATATATATATATATATATATTTAAAAAATAACCAAGCTGAATATTTGGTTATTTTTTAAGCCCCTCTGTCATTTGACATGTTGTAATTAACACCTTTGACTGGCGCACATGGAGACATGATAGACTTTACGCTAAGAGTTCATCGCAGAGGCAACTAAAATCAATCAAATAAAAGATCCTTTCTGAATATCATCTCATGGACTCTGAACTAAATGCTCTTTCTGACAGGGAGCTGACAGCGTGTTGAAGAGTTATGGACACCTTGGTTAGGAAGCTCTGATTGGACAGGTAATTTGACAGGTAACAATAGTTCTGGTCGGACCAGAATTATTGCCTGATGGAGGTTCGAGCTTCTAATGAGTTTACATTTAATGAGTTTGGAGCACACAGAGAAAAGCTAAAGAGAATGTGATCTACTTATTGTAGTTTAAGTAGAGGAATAGCAGCTGACTGTTGAGAAGAAAGAAATTAAAGTGCAGATCCGTTAGGCAGAAACAAGCGCAGAGCGCTGGGCAATAAATGCGCATAAATGCTCCACCGTTACACTCCAACTAATCACACGAGATGACAAACGCCAAATATACAATATTTAGTTACACTGCTTACGTTAATGGTGTTTTAAAAACAAAACCAGTAAAAACTGAGTTAATATGTCAGATTCCCTCCTCAGCCTCATCTTGATAAGAACAGAGAGCAGTTCGCTGGTTTCTGTCCAGAATGTGATCAGCTGACCACTTGGTGCTCAGACAGTTTCAACTTTACGCACAGAGAACATCGTGGAGCTCATTATTAATCAGACTAAGAACAATATCTGTCAGAGAATCATCTCTGATCTGGTCGCTTTAACCGACCAGAGGCTTTGGAGCGTCCAGCAGCTGATCCGCTTCTGCTGGTTTTTCTCCCGCTGAGGGATCAGGAAACGATCAGAGTTCTGCCGTCTTCTAATCACGTCATTTCGTGAAATGTTACCTGATTTCAAAAACGTTCTCGCAGAGAAATAATAAATGTTTCGTTGGATGACTACAAATTGGAAATAAAATGATTTTTTTCTTTGACGGTCAACGAAAAAACTCCAGCGCCACCTCTGCTCCAAACGGACATCGTCGGCCCCTCTTCGGTTTTTTCTCTTTTTTGCGGAGGATCAACTTATTGGTGTTTTACCATCACCACCAGGTATGAAGTGCTTTAGCCTTTGAGTTGCACCACAGCGCAGCACAACTGAAACATCCAGGGGAAGAATATCAGCTTGTTTTTATGAGTATAAAGGAGGCTGGTATCGCGCCTGATCTAAATCTATTTATTTATGTCATCACATGGACTTATATAAAGTTTTATACATTTTCTTTTCATATATTTATTATTATTATTGTATATAATCAGATGACAGGGGGGGCACTGGCCCTCCTGGCCCCCCGTCTGGCTCCGTGGAAATTATTCAATTTCACTACGGTACCGTATTTTCCGGACTAAAAGCTGCTACTTTTTTCCTTAACGTTGAACCATGCGGATTGTAGCCCGCTGTGGCTTTTCTGCGGATTTTTCTTCAACCACCAGGGGGCTCTCTAGCAGGAAGTGAATCATTAGAAGTCAAAATTATAAATCAAAGAAGAACGGCTAATTTTCATTTAGAACAAGCACATGATAGCAGCAGGCACGACGGAGAAATGTTTTCAAACTCATATCATGCAGCTTTTAAGTTGAGGGTTGGCACTACAGGAGGGAAATAGAGCCGCTGCATTTAAGCTCGGTGTGAACGAAACCATGGTTTGACTTTGGAGACGGAGTGCTGCGTCCAGCAGATTTATTAGGACGCCGCCTTCTGCTGGGTCCTAATGGAAAACCGAGAGCAGCTTCCAGTTTTTATTTTATTTTATTTAATTTTTTTAATTGAGGGTGCTAGTATGGTGCGCTCTATAGTCCGAAAAATACGGTAATTAGTTTTAAAAGATTTTTTGAAAATGAATTGTCTGCAAATAATGCCATCTTCGAGTATCTGCTGTAGTAGTAGCAGCGGTGTAATCATGTAATGTTCTTACCACTAGATGGCAGTAGGTACAGAGCATTTTACATTAAAACGAGTATTAGTGATGCACGAATGTTAAAGGTAGCGGTGAGAGCACTGAATCTAGAAAGACTGTGATGACAGTGATGGAAAAGACAGTGAAGCTCAGCAGTAGTTGGAAAGAGCATGAGTCCATTTCCCACAAATCTGTGTGAAGTGAGCTTCTCAAGCCTGGCTACTATAAAAACTAAAAACAGAGACAGAGATGTTGAGGAAGAGCTTTGTCTTTCTTCAATTTCTGCCAGGAAATCAGATCTGTTTTCATCCAAACATGCACAGGTTTCACACCAGGTGGGTAAAATATACAGATATTGACATTTTGTACACGCAACTCTTCATATTGTAACAGTGAATATGAAGTGAAATGTTTCCCAAATATTATTGCTTCTTTCAGAATAAGAATTATTTTCTGTATTCTGGCTATAAGAATGCTTGTGGATTAGTTTGTAAAACACTTTGACGTTTTCTACAACGTCTTTAAATTTAACACCACAGTGTTGTGGCACTGTTCAGGGGTATTTTTGAAGTGGACATGTTAGGTGCAGTTTGAAATAAGAAATGTAAAATGTGATAAAAATACATTTTTGTGTTTATTTGATTCCTATTCAAGAGACTTTGATAAGAAAGACTATATATAGGCGGCTACAGAGTATCTTTATTTCCATTTTTAGTTGGTGGTGTGCCTCGGGATTTTTTCAATTAAAACAGTGTACCTTGACTCAAAAATGGTTGAAAAACACTGGCTTACACAGTTAATTAATGACACGTCAGGAGCAACGACACTTCAGCCTTGCCTTACAGCAGATCAATTTAGTGGTTGCGAGACTGTCTTAGCCGCTATGGTTTTTTCTTTTATTCGGTTTTCTTTTTTCCTCTGACATACTAACTTACTAACACACTAACTTGCTAATTGAATTAACTGTTTTATATGATACATGGATACCTAATTGGACGTGTTAAAATTTTAGCATTATGAGGACAATTCTTCAAATTTGGTTTTCCACCTATAAATTGTTTTTATTTTGGAAATATGAAAAACACAGGGGGGTTTATAACGATAAGATCTTAATGATAGAACTTTGAAACTTGAAACATCTCAGTCTATTTTAAACATTAGACGGATAATTGGAGAAATGGTGGAACATCTTACAATGTTTTAGTTTTTTAGTGAATTATTTTAACAGTAACATAGATTCAAAATTGTTTTCAAAATTATAATTTTATTATATCAACAGGGGGAGAAGGGAAAATAGGCCCTGATTAAATTGGTCAATTTATAGATACGGTTAATTGTAAATTGGTTGATTAATAATTTTATTTTTTCATTTGACAACAGTGAATTATGGATTTATTTAGATAAAGAGCTCTTATATTGCCTTCCTGCTTGACTAAAATACGGTGTCTGTCGTGTAGAAGCTTCTATTAAATTAAAATTGATAATCTAAAATTGAACAGCTTCAAACAACATCCATGCCATGTTTATTTACATTTAAAATAATAGATAGATTTCCTGTATCACTGCTGATTTTTTATTTGTATACAGTTAAAGTTGGGTGTAAAAATTGTTAGTTTTGAGGAAAATTTGGTTAAAACTGCTATGAAATTCAGAAAAATTTGAATAACTTCTGACATTTTAAAAAATAAAATAGAAGCTATTTCGAAAATCTTAGTATAACAGTAATAGTTTTATTTTAATCTAAATTTTGAAATAAGACTGTTTGTCTTGAAGCGTGGGACAATGACGAGGATGTTTGGTATTAATACCAAATATTATTCTACTTAAGTAGAATAATATTAAATTCATACTTATTTGACAAAAGGCAATCAAATCACAACTTTTAAAAATGTTAGTACTAGGACATTTTAGATTTTGTTTAAATTTTTAAATTCTTTAATGAGTTTGTGAGAGGTTGTGATTTTTAAAATTTGTAGTCATCTGGCACAAGCAGAGTGAATGCCATTGAGGTACTGACATGTATTGATTTAAACAGTAAGTGAGCTTAATTCATTGCTTCTGCCACATTTGTTTGTGAAACGTCTTGCTTAATTCTATTTTTCTTCTCTTTACAGAGTTTGGGGTGTGAAGCGAGAGGAATGGCAGAGAGCTCTGTGAAAACCTAACAGAACACAGAGAAGTGAAAATTAATTTGACATTTTGGAGTGAGGGGCTGCACAGTGGCGCAGTTGGTAGAGCTGTTGCCTTGCAGCACGAAGGCTCTGGGTTCAATTCCCGGCCTGGGGTCTTTCTGCATGGAGTTTGCATGTTCTCCCTGTGCATGCGTGGGTTTTCTCCAGGTACTCCGGTTTCCTCCCACAGTCCAAAAACATGACTGTCAGGTTAATTGGCCTTTCCAAATTGCCCCTAGGTGTGAGTGTGTGTGTGCATGGTTGTGTGTCTCTGTGTTGCCCTGCGACAGACTGGCGACCTGTCCAGGGTGTACCCCACCTCTCGCCCGGAACGTTAGCTGGAGATGGGCACCAGCAACCCTCCCGACCCCACTGAGGGACAAGGGTGAAAGAAAATGGATGGATGGATGGATGGATTTTGGAGTGAGCAAAGTTGGCATAGACTTGTTGAAATTATTATTTTTTTGCATTAATTTTGCATTAATTGTTAATTGTGTGTTAATTTAATAAATTTTAAAGCAAATATTAAATTCTTTGATAGAGGTTTGCAGATTGTAGGAGCATCTGGGACACCATGTTTGAATTTCATCCAACTGTGTTATATAATGTAGAAGTTAGCAGTGACAGTAGGTTACATCTAATTAATTTGTATGGGATTCTTATAATATTCTATGACAGAACATTTGTTCTGTTATAGAATAAAGAGGGAGAAATAACAAAATTTATAAATTGAATACACTAAATTAATAACATTACCTGTCAAATAGTTTAAACAAAACAGTGTTTCCTAAAACAGGGAAAGTCATCGTTGGATTATTGCATCTCTCTTCGTATGATTTAAAATAAGTTGTTTAACTACTTTTAGGAAGGTCTAAAACTAAAATTTACATCATTTAATAAACTTAGTGGTATTAGGGCATCTCCCCAAAATTGAAAATATATTGATAATTGATAAACAATAAAAAGGGTAATTCATTATTCAGTTAAATATTTCATAAATAGGTTTTCAAAAGAAGAAATGGATCAAAGATAAAAATGGTTGAAATTTTGGGATTTAAAACTGATTGGAATAACATAAGTCATTTTTTGATATTTAGAGACACGGTTAACATATTCTTGTAAAACAGGCCTATTATTCTTTAAGGTTTTAAAATGACAAAAAATGTGATTGTTCAAATTAAATTGGTCTAAATTGGAGATTTAAAATGAACAATTATGGAACTGCTTCTAAAATGCAGTTAAGTTTTGGGTTAAAAACGATGGGAAACATTAATTTCTCATGTAAGCCTTATATAAAAAGAGGGTCAAAAGATTAACAAGATACAGCTTTAAAGGAGCAGCTTTTTAAAATGCTGTTTACTGAGTTATAATATACAAGGAAAATTACAGGAGGAGAGTTAATATAAGGAATGAAATTATAATCTGGAATGAAGCTTTAAAGAGACAAAATAAATAAAACTAAAAGTTACTACAAAATCTCTCTTCCTGATAAAATAAAATAAACTACTAAAATAAGATTTGATAACAAGACCAATATATGACTTAAAAGAATAATTAGAATATTAATTAATAAAACAGTGCAAATAAAACATTAATTCAAATTGGAAGGAAGGATTTATTTTATTTTAAAATACATCAAGGAGCTCTAGATAGGGTGACAGACTCTGCTCCAGTATGCTGAACCAGTTGATGCCCCCAGTTGATGCCAGCAAAGGACCACAACTTGGTGAAAAACTGGGAATCTTCAGCCCTGACCGGAGGATGACCTCACACCCAGAGGCTCATCAGGAATTCTGTCATCAAAACTGGAAAAAAGGAAATTACCTCTTTTGTTAAACTCACCAATAGGTGAGCATCGGTTACTCAGGTGATGAGCCTGAGTTCAAAACTGAGGAAAATGGAGAACTGGAGACCAGAGGATCATATTTGTTGTTTCTCCTGTTACAAAATTTTCATCTTTCACCTACGACGTGACAATGAATTCATTTTTATTTCAAGAAGCATCGAGGAACACAGAGACACAAAATGATTATTGTGAAAAAAAATTGTACAAAACTATTACTAATCAAGGTTTATTCATAGATTGTAAGTTTTTTTTATGCAGTGTGTTGTGTCTAATTTGCTTATTTATTTCACGGGTAATTTTGGACAAATATTTGTGTAACATTCTATTTATATCGGAAAAATTATATAAATATCATTTTATCATTGAATGGTTTTCTAAAAATCCTTTAACTATAACATTAAGATTTGTACTAAAGTTTCTGTTAAACTGCATAAATTTATGCAATTTATTTTTCTGGTAAGACATGACTCTGGCTTAGACAAATTTTGAACATTTATTTTAGGACTTGAATTCTTTATATGATTATGCTGTCTGATTTGGTCTGATTTTATGTGTAATGAATATTCTAACATTTTAACAACAAATGTTGCATTCTAAAAGGAGGCGTAATTTTTCAGCTATAAGATGGTGTTTCTGAATTTGGGCTTATATTTTTTCATACTATATTTTAAATTTATATTTTAGAGTGTAATCAATTGAAGAGATTAAAGGAGGGAATTGTTAAGAAAAATACATTTAAAATAAGCTAGTTTTAAAACTTGACATGTTTTGATTGAAATAGCCTGATTATAGTTTTAAAATTTATAACTTATTCTGGTCTATTGACCTTTATTAAGGCAGATTGTCTGCCAAGATCTTTGATCTGCCCTCAGTAGCAATCAGTAGGAAGTTCCAGCTTTTCACACTGATCTGTGAAAGCCATGAAACAGCAGGAGATCAGGAGAGTCTGCTTTCACCTTATTTAGACAATGGAGAAACTGGTGTTTGATCTTGTGAACAAATTGCAGGGAGTTTCTAACTTTAAAAAGGGTCAGAGACAGGTCCTGGTTGGATGAACAAAGATACGTCTTATTTGAATAAATTAAAGACAAGAAGATAAAACTTTCCACATAGAGTAACAAATCAGATTTTGCCCTTTTGCAATTTCTCCAAAGACTGCTTCACTTGTCTTTGCCTTTCTTTCCTTCTTTCTTTGTTTCTTTCTATTCCATTTGTCTCAGGTAAATGAATGTCTGTTTTAGTATGTTTGAAGTGTCTGTGTTGTCAATGTGAATTTATACTTTTTCTGATGTTTTGTGATGTGCTTTTCTGGTGACAGTATGCATCTGTCTTGAATAAATGCTGATTATTGTGACGCTGTCATCTCTGTGTGGCTTTTGTTTCCACGCATGGAATCATTAAATCCGGGAGCACAAGAGATATAACGAGCCAGAAGTTGATGATTTTATTCTCTTAGCAACATAAACAAATAAATAAATAACAAGCAATTATATGCTATATATTCATCAATAAATAAGTTATAAATGAGCACAAAAAATTTTAATCAATTAGCACAGACTTGGGCATTGAGACAACAGACAGAAATAACTTTCTGTGGTGCACTTAGGCAAAATGAGTCTGGCTGAAGGGGCTCCTGTATCCGGCATGCACGTCATAGAGTGGATGAGACTCGTCGTTCAAGATGGCCTGCATCTAGCACAGGATCCTTCTTTCTGACACCACTGTCAGAGAGTCCAGCTCCACTCAAACGATGTTGCTGGCCTTCCGAATCTGTTAAGTCTGTTGGTGTCCTCCACCTTCAGCCTGCTGCCCCAGCACACCACAGCATACAGGATGGCACTGGCAACCACAGAGTCATAAAAGGTCCTGAGCAAAGTCCGGGAGATGTTGAATGACCTCAGCTGCCTCAGACAGTAGAGGTGACTTTGGCCCTACACAGCATCAGTGTTCTTGACCCAGTCCAGTTTTTTTTTTTTTTTTTTTATCAACGTGGACACCCAGATGTTTATAGTTCTCCACACTGACCCCCTGGATGGTAACAGGGGTCACCAGTGTCCTGATCCTCCTCCTCAGATCCAAAACCAGTTCCTTGGTCTTTGTCATATTGAGCTGCAGATGGTTCAGCCCACATCATGTGACAAAGTTGTCCAGAGCAGCCCTGTGCTTTGTCTCATCACCTCTCTGATACAACCAGCTGAGTCATCTGAGAACTTCTGGGGATGACAGGTCTCAATGCAATAGCTGAAGTCAGATGTATAGAGCGTGAAGAGGAAGGGAAAGAGGACAGTCCCTTGTGGAGCTCCTGTGTTGCTGCCAACACTGTCTGACACACAGTGTTGCAAGCACATGAACTGTGTGTGGTCTGCCAGTTAGATAGTCCACAATCCAGGACACAAGGGGAGGGGATCCACCTGCATTGCCATCAGTTTCTCACCCAGTAGAGCTTTTTAAGATGTTCTTCTGGTAAAATTGCATCTTTAGTCTGCTAATATTACGGCATTCTCATAATTAAAAATGCTCCTATCCTGGCCATAATAGTCCAGTATAGAACCCACAGAAGGAATGATTGAAATAGTCACTTTGGGAAAGTATATATATATATATATATATATATATATATATTTTTTTTTTTAGTAGAAAAAAGGGCGTGGGTGTGGGGGTGATTATAATTAACCCTTGTACGTATGTATAAATGGGGTCCAGCCGACCCCACACACGTAAAACTTGTATAAACTTGCCATAGTCCTCTACATTTGCCTCAGTCCTCGCAAGAACAAGGGTTAAATCTGGTATGAAAAAACGTATCAGTCGTATCATCCAGCATTAGTCAGTATATTGAATTATTTTACTACTTAGTAAATATTTATTTGCTGGTATTACTTGAAAGTGTTGCATTTTCATATCCCACTTGAATTCCTAATCTACATGCAAATGCGTCATATCACGTAAACAATGAGATAAGGGAAAAGGGTTTGTGAAATGCAAACCTTTGTTACAAAATAGATTAAATTTTATCGTAAGTACAAACATGATAACAAAATGAACAATGAATATACATATACTTGCCAGCAGTCACTCAGAAGTCAGACTTGGTTGGCTTTACTGGTGATGAAAACACATCACTTTGGAGGAGAGGGGAAGACGGGCTCAGCTCAGTCCAGGATGACTGTAGCGTCAGGGTAGCTCCCTGGTTTAGCACACCTGCATCAAATGATGGCTCATTAGAAGGCCTAAGGAGAACATTGACTTGCTTAAGAGGTTGTTACTACCACTAGGAAGAGAACTAGAACATGTAAGATGCCAGCCCTTGAGGACCGACTTTGGGCACCCCTGTATTTAAAGTCTGCAGGTAGATTTTGGCATATCTGGCCCGAAGTTAAGTAATTTAACCAAATACTGTAAATAAAAAGTCGGTCCATGCTGTGATGATCTGGCTGACTGTGGACTGATGGACACTTTACCGGTCAGCAAGGTACTGGTGATTGGATCCAAAAGAAAGGTAATTTAACAGGATAATCTCAGTGGGTTGATGGAGTGGAGTTGTTGGAGTTTGTCCTGGGTGAACTCCATGGAGTGGCTTGATTATGGCCCGGAAATGCATCCTGAGGTGTTATGATGCCGGCCTGGAAAACAAGAAAAAAACAAAAAAGCAAAACAAAAAAAAACAGTAAGTGTCAAACATAATCAAAACCCATAAGCCCTCATTTCAAAAGTTTTGATTGAAAATAAATTGACGGTATCTCAGGAAATTAAATGCTTAAGTGAAACAGTTCCTTTCTATCACAAAGGAAACTGCAAAAAATATTTCAGAGGTGTAAAACACAGTTTACTGAGTAAGAGTAAACTGAAATAGTTAGTACTTAGAAAATGCATGTTAAAATCTGAATATTGTTTTGAAAGAATGTAGCTAAAATCAATTTAAACTACTAGCAAACATAGTACAGGGTATGTCCATTATCAGTACTTAAATTAATACAAAAATGTAGCATAGAGCAGGTATTAGTTTAAAAACCATTAAAGAGTTATCTATATACATACAGTTATACAGTCATCTGGCCCTTAAAAGCAACACTTTCCTACTGGCCATTTCTGACTAGACTATTAGAGGCCCCTATGAGAGGCCCCAAGGGACAAAACCTACAAACTCTCTTTCATTCACTATCAAACTCTCTTTCATTCACTATCAAAGTTTCTTTCATTCACTATCAAACTCTCTTACAGAGTTTGATTGCAACGGAAGTTAACTTAAAATTTCAGTTTCTGATTGGACCCCAGGCAGAGTAGGCGGGTTTTCACGGACAGGAAAATAGCTGAGCGGCAGCGACTCACAGAATGACATCGTTAGCGCTAATATAGTAATGTCAGCATTATCAGAAGTGTTTTGAAGCCGACAGCCAGCATCAGAAACCCCATCTACCAGTGGGAAAAAGTAGCAGTAAAGTCAGTACTCGATTTTAATGTGTGCGACAGCACAAGTTATGGCGCTCTCTTTTCAAAATAAAAGTGGATCTCCGGTTTATGTTTGATTCACACGTCAAGATTCTCTCCGGCGGCTATAAGAGGCTAAAACTTTGTGTTAATTAATTTGCAAAACGACATTATGTATCTGAAAAAAGTTTTATATATTGTGTAGGCAAAAAAATCCTGTAAAGCACATACGTACAACCTCAGTTAAAATTGGTCTTATAGGTGTCCCTGCGTCATCCTGAAGTGAGAGAATTATTGTTTATGTAATCTGAAAGATTGTTTGCATGTCAAATGTCAGCAATTTTGATAGAGGTAGAATATTTGTGGTTTACAGAATTTCTTTACCCACATATTAATTTATTTTCAGATATATGATTTCCTTTAGCAAATCAACACAAAGTTTTACATTTTTAAAGCCGCAGGAGAGAAACATGAATCAAACATAAACCGGAGATCCACTTTTATTTTGAAAAGAGAGCGCCATAACTTGTGCTGTCGCGCACATTAAAATCGAGTGCAGGCTGGCTTTACTGCCTTTTCCGAAGTGGCGGCTAGCTTTTTTTTTTTAGAGAGTTTGGCTGTACGTGAAAGAGAGTTTGACTGTACGTGAAAGAGAGTTTGATAGTGAATGAAAGAGACTTTGTCTGTACGTGAAAGAGAGTTTGGCTGTACGTGAAAGAGAGTTTGGCTGTACGTGAAAGAGAGTTTGATAGTGAATGAAAGAGACTTTGGCTGTATGCGAGAGTTTGATAGTACGTGAAAGAGAGTTTGATAGTACATGAAAGAGAGTTTGATAGTACGTGAAAGAGAGTTTGACTGTACGTGAAAGAGAGTTTGTAGGTTTTGTCCCTTGGGGCCTCTCATAGGCCCCAAGGGCCAAAACTTGCAAACTCTCTTATACGTACTATCAAGCTCTCTTACATATGCTATCAAACTCTCTTACATTCACAGTCAAACTCTCTCACATTTGCTATCAAACTCTCTCACATTTGCTATCAAACTCTCTTACATTCACTGCCAAACTCTCTCACTTTCGCTACCACTCTCTTACATTCACTATCAAACTATCTTACATTCACTGTCACAACGGAAGTTAACTTAAAATTTCAGTTTCTGATTGGACACCTGTAATAAACAGGAAAAGACAGATAGGAAAATGGCTGAGCGGGAGCGTCTCACCGAGGCAGTGAATATTTTAAGTAATATTGTTAATGCTATGGTGTCAGCATTATCAGACATCTTGGATATTAGCCGACAGCCTGCGGTTAATGCTGAGTTTAGACGGCTCTTCACACCGGGTACATCCCGGACTGAAGAGCTAGCTAACCTGCACACAAGTGGGTTAGCCGAAGCTCAAGAACCGCGGCCAAGATTTCAGAACCAGCACCATTTTGGCAGATGGACGTCAAAATCGAGAAAGAGGTGAGTTTATACATAAGAACTGAATCACTTGAATTTTACTTGGTTTAAATTACTTAAATTTTCGAACGAGGGTAGTTAAACACTGATGTAGCTACCTTAGCATTAAATGCCTATGTGTGGGTCTCACGTTTGATTGGAGCACAATATGGAGTACTTAACCCTCCCCTATGTATTAACAATTCCTCTATAGATCACTTTTTAAAAACTGAAATCATTGCCATAGAATAATGTTTGTCACTGCAGTGGTCAGCCAACCTTGAGAGAGTAGGACTACACAGGCGGTTATGGACGTCCCTTAATACGCTAACCTAAATATTAAAATATTTTTCCTACATATCTGAAATTGTAGTAGACATTTGCACTTGCTGCCAAAATTGTAGCTTTTCTAAAGTTGTCTTTTAAGGTAGTTATTCTGTAATTTTGCTTGATTTTAAATATTTCTTTCAAGTACAGCTTAGCTTTGTTAGTAAAGCTTATTTAAAATTGCTTTCAAGAGGTGTTTGATAACTGACCTAAATTGCTCTTTCAAAACAGCAGTCCTGCATGACACTTTTGTTCCTGAGATTGCTGGGTTACTTTAAGCAATGTATCTGTCAATATACACATTGAAAAGATGTTTTTCTCACTTGTATAATTTTTCTGTAAGCTTTCTGGAAACAATATTTCTCTAATGTTCCTCTCATGTTTTGTCTGTAGTTGGAAACGTCATTTCTCAAATGTATTTTTGTTTCTGTTTTAGGCCTGCAATAATAAATCATCCTACTTTTAACAAAGATCTCATACTTTTACCAAGATCCACACGGAAGAACATCTGTAAACACAAAACAAAGAGAAGGCTTCATGAAGGTGGATGCATTATTAGTGCCTTTGAGATAAACGAGGCTTGGGACTACAAGCCAGTCATTTCTGAGATTAAGAAGGCCTTTAAGGACAAAATTCCTGATGATACAAGGTATAATTTTGGTGAGATATTAAAGAAATGCATTCAGTTCAGTTAATTAGTTGAATGAGTTAATGACTTTGTAGAATAATCCAAATGTTTTGAACACTCTTGCTAGTGTTGAACTTTTGATGCCATGTGGCAGCAATCTTGTGTAACCAAGGTTGCATGACGGCCAAGAACTCAATGGCTTCATGATTCATAAGATATTCAGGGCAAAGTCAGTGTACATTAGACCATCAACCGATCTTCATCTTTCGGTAAGCTAATTTGAATGTTAGTTGGGTTACCGGTACACACAATGTTTAGTGTTGTGTTGATGCTTTGTTTATATAAATTATGTCAGCAAATGTCTTTTTGCTTGGTTTAACTTGAACACACAGACTCTGAGGAAAGCTCTATGGAGTTGGATGGATCAGCTTCCAGTCATCATAGCACTACCATTCCTAGTCAGAGAAGTGATGAAATGAACACAACAGCTAGAGGAAACCGGAATTAATTGACACAGGATTCAAATTACCCGCCAACCAGAAGGACTACGATTATCCAGTCCTCTGAAATACCACCAGAGTCCACAGATAGCCTGACCACAGCCAACCAGCTCTCTACAGCCCAACCAGAGACTATTGATAGTGTGTCCACAGTGAACCACACATCTGACTCTTGTGACAACTATGCCACCTACATTTCATTAATGAGCTCCATCTCTGACCTGTCTTCTGATGAGGACGAATTAAATCTGGCGATAATGGCCAGTCTTCAGAATGATGTGTAAGTCATTTAGTAATCTTACATAGCTTTATTCCTTTTGGGAATATATAAGATTTGACTTATTTTAAATAATTTTTACTATTTCAATCTCAAAATGAAACCATTCGGTTTCTCAGTTTGCAGACCTTGTTGTAAAAGGTATTTTATTGCTGGGCAAGCCATTGCTGTAAGTCTCGTTAACGGGGGTCCTCCACCAGGTTTCTTCTCCTCAGCTTTGTATTCTTGACTCATTGGCTCACAGCAGGCTTCATAGCTCTGCTGTGAAGCCTGTGGTAAGTGACATTGCTGATAACGACCTCCATGATAAGGTTCAAAAGGTAAAGTGAAACATAATTATTTCAGATGTCCTATCATTTTTACATCTGTTTGTAGGACTTTCCTATGTTTCCTATGTCATTCATGTTTGTTGTTAAAATATTTCTATTTCTAATCACTTTTACAAAGCTGTTGTCAATGGCTATGTCTTTATGTCAAAACATATTTACTCAGATCTCACATGATAAAATATGCAAATTAGACTATTCTGTCCTGTAGCTAGTAGGGTTGCACTGACTTATTGGCTAGCCAATTTAATGGTACCGATTTCCTTAATTTAAGGAGGTGTTTTCCCATGAGAGAGGTTTGACTGGTAGACTGACCCACCAGGTCTTGACTGCACATTTGCAGTTAAAAATAGTCAGCCCGCTGTTCCCAGCTCAGTGACTGTCTTGCTATATGCAGAGACATTTCAGACCAAAATAGCCGGTATCAGACAAAATAAGAATTTGCAGATTGTTTTTAAAGGCTGGTAATCAGCAATCTTCCAGAAAACTGGAATTGGTGCACCCCTACGAGCTACTTCTTCCAATTTGAAATGAATCTCCGAAGCATCTAATCAGATGACCCAGTCTTGGACTGGGTCATCTGTTCAAGACTGGGTCAGTTCTTCTGGGCAAGAAGAACTGTTTGTGAAATAAACAAAAAAATAGCAATTTGCTCTTTTTGGCTTGCAAACCACAATGTTTTTCTTAATATTGTATTTTATTTTTAGGTGTCAGAGTGCGCATCTGTTGAAGAGCTCATAAAGGCCACTGAAATACTGCACAACTATCTTGCAAATTCAGGATGTCTCAGGCAACCCAAAACCATCAATGACAAAGATCTCCTGGTTCAGGATATTCTCATGTTTCAAGTAGTCCATAGAGTGACTGGAGCATTTGAAAGGTTTGTTGTAATAGTCATGTACACATATCATGTTGATAATTTGTTTTTATACAAGTTACAACATTAATTACTTTTGCTCTTTTAAGACTGCTATAAAAGCAACTCATCCACATTTTTGCCCAGAAATATATACTGTATATATTTTTCATATGCAATCCAGGTCAAATTGTACTTTTAGCCAATTAAAAGACAATTCAAATTTTGGAAAATTGTTTTTGGTATCAACATGAGTACACTAGTAGTATAATGCTAATATTTGCCTTAAAGGGGAAGTTATTATGTACAAAATGTCTTTTAGAACTTTAGGTCATGTGTTACGACCCGGCTTGGCCAGGGGAAAAGGGAAGTAACATTAAAGAAACCAATGTATTTATTTTTGTTGGGTTTTGACAACAAAAATAAATAAATAATAAGGAAAAAACTAACAATAATCAAAATGTAGGGACTTACAACAAAATGTACTAAATAAACAAAATCCACAAAACAATCAGAGTTGTAAACCCTTTGGTTTACAACTCTGATTGTTTTGTGGCCATTTTTGTTTGGTTAAGATCTTTATCTTAACCAAACAAAAATGGCCTTCAAGTCCAGGATAAACAAAAACAAACTACAAATCTCTAACAGAGATTCAAAGATCCCCCGCAGGGACAAGGTGAGTTACACAAGCTATCAAAAACTATCAGAGCTAGTAAAATAAGTTTACAGCAGTCACCCTAACACCCAACAAAGTGGCAAGCTGTCTGAACAAAGAATCAGCCGCACCTTCTCCCAGGAAGTCCTAGGTTTTTAAAGGGGAGGCCTCTTCAGGGATTGGTGGAGCTGGCAATTGATAAGCCAATCGCTGTAGGCCTCAGGGAGTGGCACAGGAAGGCAGGGCTGCATCCACTTCCAAGTGGAGTCAACTTGATTAGAAGCTGCAGATGTACAAAAAAGGAAAAGAAAACATACACAAGGCCACTGGCCGTAACACGTTATGTTACTCTTTTGCCAAAAACATACCTGGAAAGTTGCTTTAACTTTATAATGCATATTTGCATAGTCCTTGAATTTCCAAAAAGAACCATTCGGGAGTATGCAACCGCTTTATCACACTACATGCAGCCTATTTACCCAAAACTCCCTATTGGAGTTGCAGTACACAGCAGAGCTCCCACCCCACAGAAGCACCCCTTCACCACCCACCTACTCCAGACAAGCGAAAGCGACAATATTGCTTAGCAAAACTTGGTGGAACCACACTTCAGCTGAGCCGGTCAGAGTACCAGTTCCTGAAAGTACTACAAAAAACACTTGTAAATGTGCATGAGGTGACAGTGGTGATACTGTTGGACCATTTACTGGCTAGACAGCAATTCTAATTTATGGAATATGACTGTACATATGTTTAATTCTCTGTATGTAAAAACCTCTTCCAGAAGGAGTAAACCTGAAATCTTAATTTGTATTTATTTATTTGCTTTTTAACTGCAAAGCTCCAATTTTAATTCTCCTGTATAAATTAGATAATATCAATGTATGCTTCTCATCATTAAAAGTTACTATTTCAAATTTTTTTAATTGGATTTACTTCAACTTACTCCTCTTTTTGGTTTTTATAGATTTAGGGATGGACTGAAGACTCTTGTTGTTCTGGATGCAATCACAACGTACCCAGAAAGTTTTAAACCCTTAATGTGTTATGAGCCACCCCCTCTCACTGCTGAAATAATGGATCAACTTTTCAACATATCTCTGTCTTCTGTGGGAAGCAACAAAAGAAGAGCAGAGGAACGCATAATTCCATTTTGGAGAGATTACCTTCAAGATGTCGAAGGTGAGTGTTTTTGTTTAACAGCCACATTTTTTTATTTGATATGGGTCTTGATGAAATTGTTTTGTTTTGATGCTGTATGTTGGCTACACTATAAAATCTTAGTCTTAACATTGTGTATATTTTTGTCATTTTTTCACAAATGTATTTATTTTTGAATATTTTTGTTATCTTAATCTATTCTTACTCCTGTTTTGTAGTATGTGATACATTAATGACTTTGTCCACGTTTTTCTTTGTTGGTTTACAATTTTTCTTTTGCTTTATTGTACAAGTACTAAAAAATGCAATATAATTTTCATTTACTTTTTTACTTGTTTGATAGAACAAGAAGGACCGTCCAAACTTGGCAAAATACTTGCCTTTGCAACAGGTGCAACTGTCATTCCTCCAGTCGGGTTTTCTCCCCAGCCTTCAATTGAATTTTTGCATGAGCAGCCCATCCATCCAACTCGGCAACTACCTATGGCTAACACCTGCATCAACTGCCTAAAACTGCCAATGCTGGAGACATAATTTCAAAGAAAGTATGGATTTTGCATTAGAAAACACACACGGTTTTGGGAGAGAATGATTTTTTTTTTGCCCTGTATGTCTTAAGAATGTTTTAGTAAAGATTAAGTTCCTTGTTCATCTGCAGAAGCAGTAGTTGTGAACTGCCTCTTGTGCATGTTTTTAAGTTTCTTGGATTCTGAGCAATTATAGGATTTAAATCTCACACTTCCAGACTCTTTTCACACTGAATGTTTTTGAACTTCAATATTCGACAAAAGTCAGTGAAGAATGTTTGTAAAAATGTTTTTATTTCAATGTAACAATGTTTCCAGAACTTTTAACAAATACAATTCCAATACTGGAGCAGTTCTAAATACATTTGACAACACAACGTTAATAATAACATGAGGAAATGTTTTTTACACACATCTAACATTTTCAACTCTTTGACTTTGTCATAACCAATGTATGTTACTGTTCTTTTAAGAAATGTAACAAATCTAAAAACAGTTCAATACCGTGATTGCCGTCCTCTCTTAATGGGTCAATATTGTGCTGAATTGTGTTCATTAGTGTTGAATTAACATTAAACATCTTCACAGGAACGACAATGTTGTTTCCGGTTTCTGAAAGTGAGGGGATTTCATTCATTTCCATGGTGTCATTCACAGCAAAAATGTCTCGAATTGCATCTGAGAAGCCACTTGTAAGAACTCCTCCCTGCCACAGTTGGAGAGGTGTTTGTCCCCTCTGGGTAGATAAGCCATGGTTATTCCATTGATTCCGGAACTCTGCAGTTGCTCTTTGAACTCTTGGCAAGTAGATGAAGTGGAGACAAAACAGATGAAGTTCATCTGTGGAATCAAGTATTCCTTCATTTTCCATGAAGGTGAAGAGATTGCTGAAGTGGTATTGTTATTATGCAATTGTCAGCCACACCCCTACCTCCTCTCAGACTCCAGCAGACTGACTACTGACCAGCTCTCCACCTAACGGGTCAGAGAAGCCTCTAACTTCTGAGTATTACTAGAGATGAGAATTTAGAGGACATTCTGTTTAAGCTGGGAGCGAGAAAGATGCGTCTAGACTCTAACTACCTACAGATCCAGAAGCTATGACCTTTTACAGTTAATTAACCAGACACCTAAGTAGCCTGTCCAACACCTGACTTCAGAAACCACTCCTGTTAACGGTAGCTCTTCCTCTATTAATAACATGCACTTGTTACAGTCTAGATAACTTTAGAGACTCGGCACAAGTCCCAAGGTCATTATTTATCATAACCAAAGAAATGTCTGAAGCCCAATAGTTTACTAGGATCATGAACATTAATTTTATGTTAATTAGAAGAATTAATTTTCAGATGACTCAATTTAACTGTCCACCACACCAATTAGACTTTAATATTTTATTAGCAAGCTTTAGCAAGGGAAATGACATACAGCTACTTCAATCAAAAATTAAAAGATTAATATATGTTAGAAATTTAGAAATCAAACCTCCCTCTAGTCCCTATACTGCGTCACCAATCTACAAGAGAGGCCTTGGGATGCAGTTCCACTCGTCCCCAGATGCTGAGTTGGTCTTGGCAGCAGAAACTTAATTATCCATGGTCAGGGATCTGTCTTGTCCTGGCAGAATCCTTTTTAGAATAAATCCAAAGTCAAACTGGTGAGAATCCTCCATAAACTCAGTTCTTTATCCATAGGCGATCTTTGTCTATCCCCCATGTCTACTGCAGCATCATTAAGATGTTTCTTGGGTTGAGAGTAGGGCAGGTGTTGAATCAGAACCTGGGTTGTGGGTAAACAGATCTTGTTCTCTTCTAGAGCAGTGCGAAGTCTTCACCTTCCCGTTGTTTCAAAGTATAGCCCCTGCATCTTCGTGTGGTCTTGACTCGAACACTGCAAAACGAAGAACACCTGTTCTTCTTCTCGCATGTATTTTTATACCCTCTGTATTTCAGTTGTGTGCGCATCTACGGCTTACACAATTCTCTATACTTTTGCATTTCGGTTGTGCATGCTCCAGCTGCTTGCACAATTCTCCGTTGCCCCATTTTACCTTGACGTCAAACGCCTTGGTTAACCGTTGACTTCTTCCCTCTCGGCTCTTGGACTTCCTCTTTTACTCTTGCTAAAGTTCTTATCTGCACTCAACATCTGGTGCTCTATGCGATTCACAACCCCACTTCTTGTTTCTTCCGTGCTCACTCACAGCATCTGGTTGCAACACAGTACGGGACTTTTCCACCTAACTTGAATAAGAATATTCATTTATGATTTTTTCCATTTTCTTCTTAAATCAAGTTCATATAACTCATCACATTATTTAGTAGTACATTTTAAAATCAGGATTACATAAGTTTTAATCATATCAAATCATAATACAGGATTACTTATTGCTTCTAGATTTCTGTTACAATAAAGATTATATGAGTTTCAATCAACATTAAATCATAATTCAAGATAACTTGTTGCCTCTGGATTTTTGTAATCCGTTTTCTGTGTGTCCTGGAAAGATTTCAATCAGTCCCAACCAGGTTTCACGACAGTATGCAGCAACTCTGTTCAGCTCAGCCCACAGGCATTCTATCCGCTGATTGTGGACACTGCGTCCAGTAATGACACTCCCGCTGTTCAATCCCCTTCTCTCAATCATATACCGAGCAACATCTGTGTTATACATCCCATGATCACATCGAATTCTTTGGGGTAGTCCAAAACTCTGGACACCAGCATGGAATAATTGTAGCACACTGGAGGCTCTGTTGCTGTCAAGACATTGCAAGTACAGTATATAATTGTCTGACTGAAACCATCAATGCATCCATGAAAAACCATTCTCCATCTCACCAGTTTATGGTTTCCATCAATGTGCCTTTAGAGAAAAAAACTGTAATTAATATTAAAACTTTTTGTTCAAGTTTGATGAATTTAAATCACACCCATTTAATGACTTGTTTAACTCTTAAACATTTTGTTCATGTATGAATTAAAAATAAAAAAGGCAAAACTATTAAAGAAGGGTGCACTGATTTTATCAATTCTGGGAGATCGATGATTGGCCAATACTTCATGTGACTGTAAGACGCCAATCTTATGCACAGATCTTATTTCAGGAAAGGTTTAAAAATCAAGCACTTCCTTCTTCCGCTCTCTTTTGACAGGTTTATAGTCACCCCACTGTTGTCAGCCAAGCAATACTTTTGATATACCAAATAAGAAATCAAACAAAAAATAGACATTGGCCAAAATTGGAATTGGCTTTTCAGGCCGAGATTAGTGATTGGCCAAAACACTGCAATCGGTGCACCCGATTAAGCTAGAAAAAATATTTGATTCCAAATAAATGGTCAATTTAATTTCTATATTTTCATGCTAATTAGAGTCCAAAGGAATTGTGGAATATTACTCAAGCACCTGTGCTACATTTTAATATGTAATTTGATAAGATGCAAAACACACTTACAATAATTGATTTGGAGTTTGAACATTGTAGATCCTTCTACGAATTGTGTGGTGACGTCGAAAAGCTCGACCAATTGGGTCAAGAAGTTCCAGGCAATGTCTCGTGCCATTGCTGAATTCTAATGTTTCGTGATCGTAGGCTTCCTATTACATATCGTTCTCCTGCATTTGGAGTAGTTTGAAGAATCTCCCTGACAATACCAGCTAACAACTCATCAGATATTTCTGTGTATGTTATTGGGCCAATTTGAAGTTGCTGTCTGTGCCTGTACAATGTTCTTCTGCTTATTCCAAAGCATGCAGCCATTCTTTGCCAACTCATTCCCAAGGATAAACAGTAGGTTATTTGACCACATTGTATGTCGTACCTGGGACGACCAGAATGACCAGTTCTTAATGTTGGTGGCATTCGTGAAAAAATAAGGTTCCCTTGTCTCATTTGCACAGATCTTGAATGTTCATATGAATTCAAAAATGAACGAAAACACACATAAAGTCCTTCCAGAATGTCTAAAACTTGTTGAGGAGCACCATCTTCAAATTCCTGGGATATTGAGAGAAAAACTGAGACTGTTTGTGTATGTCCTTGAAGCTCATCCATTAATTTTTCCAGTTTTGAAAATGGAATAAAGTCCATTCCGTCCTCTAAATGCTCTGTGTAAAGCGTGCCTTGTTCATTTTCCCCACTGACACCTTTTAACCATTTTTTCCAATTATTTTCCACCAAATCTTTATGACCGCAGCCAGGGCCGGTGCAAGCCTCCATGGGGCCCTAAGCGAAATTTGGTTTTGGGGCCCTCTAGTGCTACTAACAATGTGAACTGTCTGCTATAAACTTATTGCATCTCTGCCAGTGCTGTTTACATTATATACATAATATAGGACACATTTATTGGCCAACTGATTAATCAACCAGCCAATTTCTGGGCACCAATTTCCTTAATTTTAGAGGATTGTGATTGGCCAATACTTACATGTGAAGCTGTTTTTATCCCCTAATCTTATCTTCGTCCGCAAAAGTTTAAAAATCATCCTCTGTCCTCTTCTGCTCTGCAGTGAGAGGTGTGACTGACAGACCAGCCCACCAGGTTAGGTCTGCTCGTTTACAGTTAACAATATTCACCCAACTGTTGCAAACTCAGTGGCTTTCTTGCTATATTTAGCAACATTTCAGACAAATAAATTTCATATCAGCCAAAATCAAAATCAGCAGGTCAGGCTTTTTAAAGATCGGTAATGAGAGATTGGCCAGAAAACTGCAATCGGTGCAACCCTACACACATATTCATAACATTCTTTGATTAAATAAATTTCTCTTAAGCATTACTGCAATAGCTAAAAATTTTATTCATACCAGGTGAGTCTTTCTCCACTGAGAATGTGGATTCGTACTGGACTGATTCTGAGCCTTCAAATGATTTTAACCCTTTCATGCATAGTGGTCACTACAGTGGATAGCTGTCTAATTTTATTGTGCATGTTATAAATGCACACAGACCACTAAAGTGGACACTAATGTATCATAAAATACACTATCAACTACTGGTTATCAGCTGCAAATGCAAGAAATTATTTTTGTTAAATCCAATATGGCCGACAGAAAAAAAAGCATGCCAATCATCCCAGTCCCTCCTTCTACTATAGACGACTCTTGCAGGTAATAAAAACTATTGTGACATCAGATAACTCCTAAAGAGCAATACTACTGATGTATTTTTCAAATAACTTTGTATTTGGAGAAAATTACAGTTTTATGCCTTAAGAAAACCCAAAAAATTAGAAAAATAAATCCTGTCACAGAGGATCATAATTCATGAATAAAAGGGTTAAAAACATGACTTTAAAACATTTACTTTGTAATTTAGTGCCTTGAAAAGGGACCTCTGTTTCTTTAACCCTTGTGCGTATCGAGAGCCATTTCATCCAAAATTAAAGAAATAAATGGATGAAATAAATAAAAAAGAGTAAAATAAATAAAAAAAATGAAGAAAATGAGTGAAATAAATAAAAAATGTGTTAAATAATTTAGCTTTTTCATTAACCCAATTTTTCATTTATTTTTCATATTATCAATTTCTCAATTTCCCTTTTTTCATTTATCTATTTTTCATTTACCCATTTTTCATTAATCTATTTTTCATTTAACCATTTTTTAATTTCCCTTTTTCTTTAACCCAATTTTTTTCATTTATTTTTCAGATGATCAATTTCTCTTTTTCATTTATCTATTTTTCATTTGTCAATTTTTTCATTTATCCCTTTATCTATTTACCCATTATTCAATAGTCAATGTTTTAATTTAACCATTTTTCAATTTCCTTTTTCCATTAACCTTTTTTTTCAGTTTTAGTAATCAATTTCTCATATATCCCTTTTTTATTTGCCCATTTTTCTTTTATCTATTTTTCATTTAACATTTGTTTGAAAAATTTTTAATTTTTCCATTTTCCCTTATTCATTTAGTATTTCCTTATTGATCACATTCTATTTCCTCGCAAAACTTAGAAAAAAATACATGCAAATGAGGAAAAGCACGTCATCAGGCTACAACTTCCCCAATTGGTTGGTTAGCGTCACACCCATACTTTGCTTCAAGAAAGATGGCGACCTACTAACGGTTTATCAATAAACTGAAGCTCATTAACTTCATTAGAAAATAGCGTTATTACTCCTCACTTTATTTTTTGTGTGGCCACTCAGACAGAACGTGTTTCGGTTCTCATGGACTCACAGCTTAACCGACGGGGGGTTTTATAGTTTGGACGAAGCGGCCGCT
This sequence comes from Poecilia reticulata, assembly GCF_904066995.2. NCBI lineage: Eukaryota > Metazoa > Chordata > Actinopteri > Cyprinodontiformes > Poeciliidae > Poecilia > Poecilia reticulata. Next base: position 696,857 of record NC_088830.1, on the reverse strand, counting down.
GAAGTTGGCTTATGATTGAAGGTTCGGGACACCTTCGTAGCTACCAGCTGTGATCCAACTATAAGGAGCAGACTTTACTGTACATCGTAAGTGAACTGCAATATCCAGAGGCAGCTCTACGGAGCATCGAGCTGAAAGAATGATGACTGGTCATCATTCATTTTAAAAAATGTGGCTGTTCTTATAGCATTGATATGCATGAGCCGTCTGTATTTTACTGTTTTGAATAAACAAAATGTTTGATTATTATGAAATCTGTGTTCCTTCTCATCTGTGAAGTTCTAATTTAATCAAATCTCATGTTTTCACGTCCCTAGACGATAAAATGGATAGTTTGTTTGTGGCTTAAAATAAACAAAGCAATCTTAATAGAACAAAGCTACAAAAATAGAATACAGATTGTAAGTTTTGGACCCGTTTTATTTTTTGGTTTCATTACACTAAAGATTCTTCAACATGAAGCTAAACAGTGAGTGGAGTACCTTGTATGTACAACAACGTAGAAATGAACAAACATTACGTATTGGGTTCTTAATAGCAACCCTAGCAGTTATTTTACACAGCTTGGTTTATTGAAAAATGATTGTGTTCACTTACGGCGCCTTCAATTGGAAATCTGCAATCTGAAGTGTCAGTGAAATACTTTAACCAATCAGTCCTCAGGTCTGTCTGCCCTGCATGTTTCAGGCCTCAATAAATGTCTGATGGATGAGCTAATGCTATCGTTTGTATCAGGTGCTCTGGAACAAACACTTTAAAATGTAAAATGTTGATGTCCTGTATAACAAGAGTGATATAGACAAATGTTTTCATCTCATTGTGTTATTTCCACTCTATAGCTGAAGTTCATCACATTTCTGAATGTTCTATGTTTCAGTTACATTGAAGTTAGCAGGTTTTTAATCAGGCCACAACACCCTGTGTGTGTTGGGTTTAAGAAAAGAGGCTGCTCTGTTTGAGCACCAGCATTCATTTTTCCTCTGATGTTTGGGTGAACTCTTCTCTGTGGAGGTCGGCCATCTCTCTGGTTCTTCCTGAAGGAGACCCATCAGGAGTTCTGGTGCTGCTCACAGAGCAGACGGTTCTCCTCACTGTTCGCCGTGTCAGGCCTGGTCCCTCTCAGCCAGAATCTCCAGTCATTCTGTTCCTTCACCCTTGAATAAACATAATAACAGAATATGTTTTGGGTGTAATTTATGATTCATTTGTTAATTGAAACAATGTTTAATATCAAGATTAATTTATTTCCTTAACAGTTCCTTCTCCTGTTCCCTCAGAACGGCAGAGTTTAGGAGTGACTAATTACATTTACTCAAATATAGTTGAGTAACTTTTTGAAACTCAAATTAACTTTTAGGAATACTCTTACTATGCTGAACTTTTTACTTTTACTCAAGTCATTTTATTATGAAGCATCACTATTATTTAAACAAATTTTTAATTTTGTCTTTAAAATACCAAAATTTCCACTGAACTTTATATTTTGGGCCCTCTAATTGTGCAATTTCTTTTTAGATATGAAATAATTGATAACTTGATCAGTTACTCAGAACTTGTATACCAAATGCTTCTTTACTCTTGTGTAATTTCTTATTCAGCTACTTTTTACTTTGAGTATAAACATGTTTTAGTGCTACTGTTATTCCTGGAGTACAAATTGCGGGTCCTCTGCCCACCTCTAAGGAACAGTAACCAAATGTTGAGGCACATACAGTATGTTGACCGAAAACAGGGAAACTAAGGTAGGCAAGTTAAACATCCACAAAGAACTACTTGAATTAATAGTCATATTTACTTTATATGCATATGCATGTGGGCCACACTAGGCACAATTCAAGGATGTAACCAAGAGAGGCAAAGATTGTAGCATGAGTTCAGCTTTAATCCATTCTCCATTCTGTACCCTCACTAAATGTCACTATTCAGGTTGTCTGATTACAAAGGTAAAATAACGGCGATCGACTCTAAACCTCTCCTAACTTTTTACTGTCGTTTAATGATCAACCTGTTGCCGTGGCAACCGCTTGCGCCCCAAAAAGACAGCAGAGATTAGTTAAAAACACAACGGATTCAGTCCGTTAAAATATTAGGTTTTCAGGCTTCATATTTATTTCTCGGTTAACAAGCCTCTCATGAACACTTTTTATTTTTGTAATGGTACCGAAATGCACAGAAATGCATACACCTTGTTTAAACAATAATTACTGAGATTATTAATTTTGTTGGGCCATTAATTTGAACACATTTGTTGATTTTATCCTTCAGTTTGTCACCTACTACCGAGATCAACTCAAAACCTTCCGCGATCGTAATTGCGCACCCCTATTGATTAAATATGACTGTAGTTAGAAAACAAACATCAGCGTTAGCTTACCATGTAACGTCTGGGCAACCGGAGGACTCCTGGATGGACAGCAGCGGTGCATGTCTGAAAGATGGCCTCTGATGCAGATCTCTAAGGCTTGCCACTCTCAATCTTTCAGCTCGATGCTCCATGGACCTTACCAAGCTCCGCCCAGAAACGCCCCTCGAAGGTCCCACGTGACTTCATGTCTCACATTAACCTCCTCACAGAGCTTAGCTTCTATGGGATTTTTCGTTTCGACTGACTCTGCAGAGTATTTCTGAGTCGATTAGTTTAGAATTTCTGCCGGATTTTCACAAAATATCAGCCACGACAATGGACAAGAGAACCAACAAGTTCATGTCATCTTTTTTGGACGACATCAAGATGTTTTAGCCACGCAATGCCTCTTAACATTGTGCGAGTTGCAGCTAAATGCTACCAGTCGATGAGGAAAACGGCAGATCCTCAGATCCTCAGCATAAATATAGCCGTGGACAAGATCACTGATGCCTATTGTTCTTGCAAGGGTGGGTAAGTCGGACATTCATGGTTTTGATGGTTCGAATGTGCCTAGGACCTATGCACGGTACTCGGTACACATGATTACAGTTTAGTAAAAGTTAGCGTGGCTAACACGATTAGTTTAGTAAAAAGCCTTTTCAGGTGAAATAAAATCTTTAATGTATGTCAGATACGGTATACATTGCATATTGATCTGTTCAGCTAACGTAAGGCTGTGTACCAGACAGGCTTCAGGATTGTAGAAGTTGTATCGGTACTGCCATTATGCTGTACTTGGCTAAAAGGTTCTCATAATGGATGTGTTTATTATTGACTATTTTTTTCATTCACTAAACACAAAGAAAGCAAAGCAATAATACTTACGCCAACAGACACTTTGTTCTTTTTGATCCTACGACGGTTGAGCTGCAAATGCGGTCGTGCACAAGCTTTAATCCAAGCAAGGCTTTCCGTTTCAGATTTTGGAAATCTGTGAATTTTAGTTCCACAAACGCAATCAGGATACTTGACATCGCTTGTACAGATACCCCACTGACGGAGAACCATTTTCTTTCGAGTCCTGACACAAAAACTCGGTCTGGTAGTCCATAATGTATATTAGCGTGAGTTTGTGAGCCGGTAACCCACGTGATAGCTGCGCTGTGACTTAAAATGGGCATTAGCCAATGAAAGGCGGGCCCAGTGGTAAGGTCCATAGAGCTGCCAATGGATATTGCAGTTCACTTACGATGTACAGTAAAGTTGCTCCTTATAGTTGGATCACAGCTGGTAGCTACGAAGGTGTCCCGAACCTTCAATCGTAAGCCAACTTCAGCGGCCGCTTCGTCCAAACTATAAAAACCCCCGACGGTGAAGCTCTGAGTCCATGAGAGCCGCCAGCTGAAACACATTCTGTCTGAGCGGCCACACGAAAACTAAAGTCAGGAGTAATAACGCCATTTTCTAATGAAGTTAGTGAGCTTCGGCTTATTGATAACCCGTTAGTAGGTCGCCATCTTTCTTGAAGCAAAGTATGGGTGTGACGCTAACCAACCAATTGGGGAAGTTGTAGCCTGATGACGTGCCTCTCCTCATTTGCATGTATTTTTTTCTAAGTTTTGCGGGGAAATAGAATGTGATAAATAAGAAAATGGGAAAATACTAAATGAATAAGGGAAATTGGAAAATGGGAAAATTAACAATGATGGGGTTGGTGTTCCTGCTAAATCTTGAATATACCCAATTTGGGTTGTCCTAGAGTTTTTATCTGTGGGGTTTTTCATGTGACAGGTAGCCAATCAAAAAGCGCGGTGACGTAAAAAGCGCCAATCAAAAAGCGTGGTGTCAGCTGTTTGGGACATATGGCGCAACTGAGTCCGGTGGATATCGGAGATGATATGTGGAAATGTTTATTATTAAATCTAAATCTAAAGGTCATTATTATGTTTATTCAGTTAAAAATGTTAACTATGAAAAAACACAGTCACCTCCAAATCATAATGCAGCAGATAGAGCGGCTGCTCCGTCGACTTTTATCCACGGCCTTTGTTTTTTGTTACGTCTTTTATCTCTTAAAATGACTCCACAAACTATCACTATTGCTTCTACATTGTCATCCGTGTTTGGTTTTTCTAAATTCCCGCTATGTTGGGGGTTTTACTGGATTATCCTCTGGAATCGGGATATTCGTGACTGGAATCGGTTCGTGTGATGTGTTGCTCCTGCCTTGAACACACGAACCGATCGAACCTGTTGGACTTTTATCAGCTCTGTGATCACAGAGGTTTGGAGAATCGGCTGACAATTCTTAAATTCTTAAGACTCACAAGCTCTACTCATCTCCTCTCGACCGCAGCCCAAACTCTGACTCTGGTCGCTATGGTAACGTTTATATATCACTTCAAAATAATATACAGATGTGCCACAAAAACGAACATTTTACTTTCGTGAAAACTTTAACTCACGATAATGACTAACGGGAGCCCTGAGCTTGTTTCTCTGCAACGAGACGGTCCCATCTGGGAGTGATGGGAGACAATAACACCCGAAGTGTTGCCTATATCCACAGCCTGCTTGGTCTCTACGTGGCGAAGCAGTTTGAAGCTTCATTGCCTCATTAGCAGCCGGTCGCCGCATGTTACACAGAGCGGGCTTGTAATGTGGGACTCACCTACCGGTTCGGGATAAATCCATTCTCCTGTCTCTTCTCTGGGCCTTTTCCCATTCGCAAAGAAACTTTCCAAAGACATCTGATCTGTTTCTTACTCATTTTGCTGCTTGTGGCCTCAGTGTTGGCGCTCAAGTAACCGAGAGAATCCGGTTAAAGGATTTTCAAAATAAAAGATCCTCCAGACTCAAATAAAACATAAAACTGAAATATTTCACTATTTCTTGCGCGGCCCTGTACCAATTGGTCCACAGACCGGTACCAGTCCACGGACCGGGGGTTGGGGACCACTGCTATATATTACTGTCCCTTTAAATGGGATCAGTCTTCAGGGTTGCAGTGTTCTGCCTTTTTTCAGCTCTATTCAGTCCCAACAACACAAAAAGTTTTAAGAGAATATTGGATTTTAGGTTGGTGCAGGGCACCAACCTAAAGGCAGAAATGAGGGGAAAGAAGTCCAAAGAAAGACCTCCAAAAAGTCTGTTGGTCAAGAATACAAGGCAGTCAAACTTTTACACAGAATAGTATGCCATTTTCCATCTGATGATTTCTTCTCTCTACTCTTCCTCGATTTATACGATTTCTTAAGTTTGTCTCATTCTATTTTGTTTTCTTGTTCTTTTTTGACTGTTTTTAATGTCTGTTCAAAATAAATAAATAAATGAAATGAAATGAAATTATACAGTTTGCAGCAATATAGGGGTAAAACACAAAACATAATGAAACTGAAACTTGTTCATTTATCCTTTGGCACACCCAAAGCATTGCTTTAATTTGCTCAATTCAAAAAATACAAAAGTTTTATTTTTCCATCATTTGTGCTGGTAAAGAAACAAAAACAACAAGCTTGCATCCAGCAGTTATAAGAACAAAACAACAAAAAGCATTTTTCTGGCATGTCTAAGTGCACATGTTTACTTGTGATCCATCCAACAGCACATCCAAAACCATCCACTCAGGCGTGTAGCTTTATGTTCCTACATTCATTAAATGTAGGAAGGTATTTTTTGGTAAAACATCTTTTTACAAAGGCACACTACCCTCCACATGTAGTGCCACTCCTAGTAAAGATGTGAAAACAACCTAATAATAAAATAATCTTTTGCAGTAATCACACATTAGAAAATGTTTAAAAACTTTTGAAAATGTAGCTGAGAGCATTTAATCAGAAGGGTGAAAAAAGACGACCTTAAAAAAAAAAGAAGTAAAATGATTGAAAATAAAACCACAAGTAGAAATAAAATTTAGAAATAAGGTCTTCCCAAGCAACATTCTAATTAATGTTGATCAGAGAAAATAAACATTAATTTGATGTTCTTGAAGAAGACAAGAACCCCCCACCCAGTCTCCCAATTAATAAATGTAAAAAAATAGTAATAAAAAAATCCCATTGAACTCTCCTTAAATAAACCATTAAAACAAAGAAAAAGCCATCAGATCTGCCTGCTGACCCTTATTCTATTAAATATTAACTATTTTTCCTTTTTTTTTTTGGAACAAAATTGGATTAGTTGGATATAATGTGGACTTCCAAAACCAGCTAGAAATGTACAGTACCGAATGGAAAATAAAAAACAAATAAATTAAGTAAATAATTTGTGGTGCCAGCAGTAACATAGCTAAGAATTTCCACATTAATTTATACGGAATTTGTCTATATGAATGGATTGATTTAAGACAATATTTGTTGTGATTTAAGACAATAATTGTTGTAAATTGGCACCATCTAAATAGAAGATAAATTAATAAATACTTCAATAGCTGGTCAGAAGGTAATTGAGGTGGTGCAGTTGGTAGAACTGTTGCCTAGAAGATCCTAGGTTCAATTCCCATGTATGGAGTTTGAATATTCTCCCTGTGCATGGGTGGGTTCTCTGGGCACTCCGTCTTCCTTCCACTCTCTAATTTGGAGGGTAATTACTCTCTAAATTCCCAGTGTGGGTATGTGGTTGTTTGTCCTCTGTATTGTCCTGTGATGGATTGGCAACCTGTGTAGAGTGACCCGCGTCTCGCCTGCTGACTGCTGGAGGTTGGCACCAGCCCCACCAGCAACCTTCTGACACCACAAGGGTAAACGTGTGACATAATGGATGGATGGATAGCTAATCAGAGTGCCCAACAACTTTTAAATAAATACATTTCCCTGCACCAGCAACCCTCCCGACCCCAATAAGGGACAAGGTTGTTAGAAAATGGATGGATGGATGGATGGACATTTCCCTGCTGAACAGAGGCCTATTTTTATTATCCAGCCTTCAAAATGACAAAGGTAAGAGAACCTGGTCATTCAAGTCCGAAAATTGCTATAAGAGCATATTTGGAAAAAAATAACTGTGATTGAATCTGCAGTCATTCATTTTAAAGGTCCACTATTATGCTTGGATAGATTCAGTCTGGGATACACAACATACACAACATGCTCTTTACATTTAATATACAAAATCATTCTCAGATATTAAGATTTCACCCCATGAGTTCTGCCTGTTTTGAGTTCATTTAGGAATGCACTGTTTTAGGGTTACATCATGCTTATGCAAATAACCTGCTGCTGACCAAGTTCTCTCAACACACTGTTTACATTAACAGACATGTGAAAATGGCTGCAGGAAGAAGCACAGTGGTACAACCATACATTTTTGACTCCAAGTCAGACCCAGAAGCAGAAGCGAAGCCTCCTGAACAACCAGCAAGGCACAACCACTGAATGATTAAATGTGGTGGATCTGACGCACATTTACGTCATTATTAATTCAAACTCTGAAGATTCTGCTGTGCTTTGGGGAAATGTGCTATGATGTGAAGTTGAGCAACTGACATCAGCACACTAAGCACATCAGCACAAAGATCGTTCTTTTGTCCGCAAATGCATTAGCAGACAAATGCTAAAATATATATTTACGAGGTTAGAGGAGAAGCATTTCTTTCAAAGTGTAAAATACTATTCAGGCAATGTCAGTAATGTCCAAGAGTCTGAGATGTTTTCACAAACACTGCATCTTCTCATTGTAGACTTTCAGTTACAATTCCAGTTTACTGGAATTCCAGTTTACTGGAATTGTACTAAATGACAAATAATGTTCAAACCAAACACTACAGTCATGGCCAAAAGTTTTGAGAATGATTCAAATGTTAATTTTTACAAAGTCTACTGCTTCAGTTTTTATAATGGCAATTGGCATATGCTCCAGAATGTTATAAAGAGTGATCAGCTTAACAGCAACTAATTGCAATGTCAATATTTGCCTAGAAAATTAACTTTATCCCCCAAAACACATTTCAACTTCATTGCAGCCTTAAAAGGACCAGCTAACATCATTTCAGTGATTGCTCCATTAACACAGGTGTGGGCGTTGATGAGGACAGGGGTGGAGATCAATCTGTCATGATTAAGTAACAATGACACCACTGGACACTTTAAAAAGAGGCTGGTGCTTGGCATCATTGTTTGTCTTCTGTGAACCATGGTTATCTCTAAGAAACACGTGCAGTCATCATTGTACTGCACAAAAATGGCCAAACAGGGAAGAGTATCGCAGCTAGAAAGATTGCACCTCAGTCAACAATATATCGCTTTCATCAAGAACTTCAAGGAGAGAGGTTCCATTGTTGCCAAAAAGGCTCCAGGGCGCCCAAGAAAGAGCAGCAAGCGCCAGGACTGTCTCTTAAAAGTCTTTCAGCTGCGGGATTGGGCTAACAGCAGTGCAGAGCTTGCTCAGGAATGGCAGCAGGCAGGTGTGAGTGCATCTGCATGCACTGTGAGGCGGAGACTCTTGGAGCAAGGCCTGGTCTCAAGGAGGGCAGCAAAGAAGCCACTTCTCTCCAGGAAAAACATCAGGGACAGATTGATACTCTGCAAAAGGTACAGGGAGTGGACTGCTGAGGACTGGGGTAAAATCATTTTCTCTGATGAATCCCCTTTCCGATTGTTTGGGACATCTGGAAAACAGCTTGTTGGGAGAAGACGAGGTGAGCGCTACCACCAGTCTTGTCTCACGCCAACTGTAAAGCATCCAGAAACCATTCATGTGTGGGGTTGCTTCTCAGCCAATGGAGTCGGCTCTCTCACAGTCTTGCCTAAAAACACAACCATGAATAAAGAATGGTACCAGAATGTCCTCCCAACTGTCCAAGAGCAGTTTGGTGATGAACAATGCCTTTTCCAGCATGATTGAGTACCTTGCCATAAAGCAAAGGTGATAACTAACTGGCTCAGGGAACAAAACAGAGATTTTGGGTCCATGGCCAGATCTTAATGCCATTGAAAACTTGTGGTTAATCATCAAGAGACGGGTGGACAAACAAAAACCTAGGAACTCTGAAAAAATGCAAGCATTGATTGCGCAAGAATGGACTGGTATCAGTCAGGATTTGGTCCAGAAGTTGATTGAGAGCATGCCAGGGAGAATTGCAGAGGTCCTGAAGAAGAGGGGTCAACACTGCAAATATTGACTTGCTGCATTAACTCATTCTGTCAATAAAAGCTTATGTTACTCATAATATGATTGCAATTGTATTTCTGTATGTGATGAAAACATCTGACATTCACACATGAAAACCAGAGGGCAGCAGATCATGTGAAAATATAATATTTGTGTCATTCTTAAAACTTTTGGCCATGACTGTACAAAACACACAAGATACCATTATTTACTAACATCACAATTATCTGAAGATTTGTGTTTAAGAGTAGGAGCAGAACCTTCCTTCATTCCCAGTCCTTGGTAAATTCTGCCATGTTCTGTTGGTAGTTTTCAAAGGATTCCTAACTAAATTGATCTGTACAAATTACAGTTGTCTTTCGCAACATCACAGGAATATTGCAAGCAAAAATAAATTGAAGCCATGCAGCTCTGTTCTATGTGACTGGGAGAAAATGCATGAACTGAGCGCATGCGCTCAGGTTTACATCAAAAACACCTTCAAAATCTGTTTAGCATTTGTGAGTTTCTGATACGTCATTGTCCCCGTCAAACTTTTTTTTCCTTTTTTTTAAATTTCATTTCAAACAAATAACATTAACAAATATAGATGATCTATCATCTATTTAGATAGATAGATAGATAGATAGATAGATAGATAGATAGATAGATAGATAGATAGATAGATAGATAGATAGATAGATAGATAGATAGATGCTTTCAAAATATAATTGTAAGCAAAAGTATTAAAAGTTTTGAGAACAAAAGACATGAAATCCTGCTTTCAGACTGAACATGTGTGCTCTTGGATTATGGCAGAAAAAATCCCCCATAGAAGAGAAACAAGCAAAAAGTGAATTTTGCATAATAGTGGACTTTTAGAGTTTTTTACACTCCTTTACCAGGGCTTGATAATAATGTTATTCCTATTTATTTAGTGTTTTAGTTCTCAGAAGCATTTTTCCTCATTTTAAAAAAGGGTGTTTATTAAATCATTTAAAGCCTTTGTAAAGAAAAGGTCTAATAAAAACCATTAAAGATACTTTATAAAACTTCCAAAGGTATATAAAAACTTCTTCACAGCACTGTAACCTCCCCCTGAAACAGTGTAGGCTTTACAAAAGCAATAATGGGGAACTGTAAAAGGCTCTTTTTCTTTCTGTGCATAAAACATGGAGGCCTGAGTCATGTGAAAGCTATTTGGCTTTGGGTGGCAGATAGTAAGGGTGAAAGAGCCTCTCATGGATGCAGATTTGCAGGGCGGCATGTGTGTGCATCAGTAACCGAGGAAACCGGGAAGTGAAGTAGCCGACAAAGCCTTCTGGAAGTTCCCCAAGGGTGTCCTGGACCTCTGGCGGCAGCTCATGGTAGTGATGCTTCTGTGACATTTTGAAAACAAAACATGATCCTACTATGAGAGTGAGAATGTGTAGCTGTCCTCTGTAAACAGGCAACATGTGGGGACCGGGCAGACCTTGTTCCTCATGGCTCTGAGCAGATCTCTCACCGAGTTTCCTTTGTATGTCCTGAACCGCCTCAAATCTGGAGCAAAAATTAGAGCAACAACTCATACCTCTTTTTTCTGCTAAAGGGAGCAGTTTTCATTTTAACACGTTTGCATGAATATTCACACCCATTAAAGGGGTGGTGTTCTATGTTTCTCAGGCACATAGTGCCATTTTATTGCACAATCAAGTAACTATGTTACCTTTAGTTGTTATAAAAATGCTTTACAGAAATTTTATTTTGTAATTTAACGGCTTGAAATTGGACCTCTGTCTCTAAAAACTCCTGCTTTTTCTGAAACTTCAGGATGTCATAATTATAACATTGTTCCTCTATTAACCCTTTAAAAACTATTTTAGCAGCACTGCACTAAGAAGTAGTTCCTATGATGAGCTCAGCAGTTCACCAGGTGTTTGCTAATTGCTATTGGCTAGTCTGAAGGAGCCAAGTGGGGGAGGGCTGCTCTGTAAGGTAGAAGCTCAGCTTGAAGACTGCAGCTCTGAAGAGCAGCTGCGCTTCATCCATCCAGGCCTGTTGCCCTACTGAATGGCTGCCATGGAGATTAAAGGATTTCTCAAACATGCCTATAAGAATCAAGGCAAAACTCCAGATGTGTTTTTGATGAGGAAATAACATAACATCTCGTAAAGCTAAAAACAAGTCAAGTAATACTGCCACTTAAAACATTTTTTCCCCAATTTTGTTAGATTATAACCACAAGCTTCAATGGATTTTACGTGACAGACAAACACAAAGCAGCATAAAATTGTAAATGGTTTTCAGAAAGAACCTGGTCTAGGTTTTGAAAACAGCACAGGGGATTGTGGGAACTCCACTCCCACAAGGAGCTTCAGTATAAGTAGGCTAGATGTATCTCTGTGGATCCCACCCACCACCAGACCTCCAACCCTCCCACCATTTCTACTGCCTCCTCCGAGACAGTGGTACTGTGACATGAAAACACACAGCACCAGACAGGAAGACTGCTTCTTCCCCAGAGCTGTGAATATCAAAACACATCCCCCCCCGCAGGACTCCCCCAGCAGCCACACCATGACTTTCTGTACATATTTATGCTACACACCTGCACATACTAGTCTAGTACATTAACCTTGGTGTTTTATAGTTTGTTTATTTGTAACATATGAACCTCTTGAAATGCAGAGTTGACTAAAAAAATCTTATGTGTGAGCACGAGGACAATAAAGGAATCCTGAAAGCATGGAGAACAATCAATATCGATCAATATCAATAAAATACAATTAAGTTTAATGAGTGCATTCTCTAGTGCAGGGGTGTCAAACTCCAGTCCTCGAGGGCCGGTCCTGCAACTTTTAGAAGTGCCTCTGCTGCACCACACCTGAATAGAATAATTAGGTCATTAGCAAGGCTCTGGAGAACTGAGGAGGTAATTAAGCCATTTGATTCAGGTGTTTTGTACCTGTGGCACATCTAAAAACTGCAGGACAGCGGCCCTTCAGGACTGGAGTTTGACACCCCTGCTCTAGGGGTACAACTGTACTAAATACAACTGGTGCATTGAAGTAGCAGAGATGCAGACTGCCTAATATACAGAGGCAGCTGATTTCACAACTGAGGAGAAACAGCTGGGAAGCATCTGACACTTCTGGTTTGAGGACAATTCAATACATTTGGTTAGCAAATTCCCAAAAAATACATGGACATTGACGAGTAATATTCCAGGTGTATAAAGACTTTTGCATGGTACTGCACCTGTCTGCAGAGGGACAGAGATGTGCATCCTCCAGTTGGTTCGGACCACTGCTCTGCCTGCAGTCTCCAGTCTGACCACAATCGGACTCTCCGCTGGTTCCTTCTCTATGCGGTCGCTGACGTCCTTTCAACAGCAAAACACAGACACCTCTATTGATAACAAAGCTGCTTTGTGATTGGTAGAAAAGTTGTGAATTACCTGGAAAAAGAGCAGCTGCTTCTCAGGGCTCCAGAAAAACGGATGTTTGAGCACACAGGCGGTAGAGGGCCGGGACTCTGCGTCAGCGCTAATCATTTGCTCAATCAGGTCCTTTGCTATGACATCATCTAACAGAGCGAGACACAAGGGTGATATCCAGGTCTGTAAAATCTTTGGTTAAATATGGGTTCATTAGAACTGAGGGACTGAATGATTTTAAAGTCACCATTGATCATTGATTTGCAGGAAGAAATTGTGCCCAAGAAATTGCCTGAGCTTCTAGCGTTTAGAGTAGATGGCACATGTTAAAAATAAAGTCAACTCAAGATTTTCAGTATGAGCATGTGGTACAAGTTGCTTGAGCATTTCCTTTCTGCGCTAATTTAAGTACAACTTGTTTAACAAAAAGTAAGCCAAAGTGTAAAAGCAGTGTGTTAAACAGGAAATGTATCCTGACAGTTGCCACAGGAATAAGGAGGTTGAGTTGTTTTAAATCCAACAGTCCTGACTAGCTGATTACCAGCCTCTGTCAAATCACAGGTTGTTGCTACTAAATGAGAAGAGAAAGACATTAACAACGATCTGAGAGTAGGTAATTACTGCTGTCGAATGTAAAAAAATCAGTATTTCACACAATTTAAAACTCATTCAAGCACTGATTTTTCATGAATGAAGAATATTTAACACAATTATTAGAGGCCATATTCTACATTTTAAAGGTTCCATTTTATGAATCATCAGAAAAAGTTGAAACAATTAGGAAGTACGTACTAATTAATAACACTAAGTCAGTTTCTCTGCAATAAGAGCTGAGTTCAGTCGAAGTTTGAACTCATAGTGAAAATAACAGTCGGGAGAAAGAGTAACTCCTGGAATACATCCTGCTAAAAGTGCAAACTCAACACATTCAACATGGTACAACTGTACTAAATACAACTGATGCATTGAAGTAGCAGAGATGCAGTCTGCCTAATATACAGAGGCAGATGATTCCACAGCTGAGGAGTAACAAGTTGGGAAGCATCTGACACTTCTGGTTTGAGGACAATTAAAAAAAAATACATGGACATTTATGGGTAATATTCCAGGTTTATGAAGACTTTTGCATGGTACTGCAAAACCAGCAGGTGCAAGCAACTCTTGCTTGGTCCTACTATTAATAAAGCAAAATAAACATGTTGCTTTTCTGATCCAAGAAGTCCTTCATACATGTCAGAGAGAGGGTGTCTACCAATTCACAGGGTGGAGAGTTTTTGCTCATCATTTTTAGAAAAAACTGTTTCTAAGTACAGTCAGATTTTTTTCACTGTGTTTTTACTCTTTAAGTTTATTCTGCTTACACACTTTTTCCCTGGACTGGCCAAACAAAAGGGGAGATGATCTGTTATACCGAAGAATTTGCAGGCTACTTTGCACTGACCATTATTTTCTCATTAATATTACTATCACTATTGTAGATGTTTTGATTTTTATGCTTGTTTCTGTATTTATAATCAAAAATAATTTCCCAGAGAACAAAAAAGTCATGGGAATAGAAATAATTTTCACAGGCGTCTATGAAAAATGCAATAAACATTCAAGTTAAAATTGGTAGGCCTAACAGCAACCAATCAGAGTGGAAAAAGTATCCTTATTTTGTGCCATTTTCTAGTTGTTAAATATTCCACAAAATGACCAGATAAAAGATGTTCAACATGTCAGTTTAAACTTTGATCTATTTGCAGAACGACTGAGCTCTGCAACATTAAAACATGGATAGAACTGTAACTACATTAATCATAGCTCTTCTTCTCTTCAGTGTTTCTGTGGGTTTCTGGTGGTGCAGCTCTGTGCTGACTTCAAGAGAATGGGACATTAGAGTATCATCCATAAAACTTCACCCTCATGGGATTTATTGTGCAAACCAGAGCTTTCTGTGGAAAAACAGAAGTTCCAGGTCCTTTTAATGCCATACAAATATTAGACACACACATGGATTATATCTTTATATAGACCTGTCTACTGATTTATAGATTAATAGTTTTACTGGCCAGAAATTACGAAGAACAAATCTGGTTCTTAATCAAATCCTAATGAGTCAAATTGAAAGTGTCATGGAGTCATCAGCCTCATGACATTAACACTGACATGAAAAATAATATTGAAGAAATAAAAATAAATATATCAAATCTAATTAAAAACATAAATAAGTGATCAGTTCTTTACTGTTATGGTCTGTAAGATATTTATTCTCAGTACTAGATATGGTCTCAACAAACCCATGGCACTTCAACAATATTATTTTACCTTTTATCTGGAAATAGTGTCTGTTTATTCTTGCCATACAGTCTCTGTATTAATTATTGCTTGAAAGGTCTTGCCATACAAGTTTATTCCTCTGTATTTACTTTGGTTTCTTAGTTTATTCTTGCATTTTGTTCTTCATTCATTTCCATTTAGTTTCCTTTGATTAGTATTATCCTCTCTTGGTTTAATGCTATGTCCACTTTAGTTTCTTTTCTGTTGCTAGATTTATTTGATCATTTTATCCATTATAAGACAAATAATATAAGACGAATGATCTTCACTCATCACCTGCTGCGCCGCCTAATTGTCATGTGTTTCACATCATGTGTTGATTTTTTCACTGTTCAGCTTCGGATTCTCTGTTTTTATGCCATAATTCACATCAAGTTCGTCGCTCCGTTTTGTGTCCCGCTTCTTCTGTTTCAGAGTTTTGCGCAATGTGGGCGTCTTTTTTTTTTAAAGTCCCTAAGGTGCAGGGCGGTCGGGAAGCGTATAGATGGGGAAAAGGCAGACTGACATAAACATTTTAAAACAACAGAAACAATTTCTGCATTCTGATTATTGAAATTTAAAAGTGCTGTGGTGCCGTTGTTCTATCACCCCCGTTTCATACTGGACCACTTACAGCACCGTGTTAACGCTATAAAATGAACGCTCTTTATTGTGGTATCACTCATGGAGGGATTTCTTTATTTAAATTGGATTCATTTTTCAGAGGGATACACAGTGAGAGTATCGTGATTTTAGCTACCAGTAGCAGGAGAACGGAGCTGCGCCAAGAAGCTAACAGAAGCTAACAAACACTGAATAGAAGAAGAAGAGCTGCCATCGATACAGTTGCAGCCAAGCATGGTTTAATGTTACACAATACAGTTTTACCAAGTTGCTCAAAGTCTAAACTGGCATTGTTGTGCATTTAAGGTGTAAACTTTACCTTCGACCAAACGCCCCCCAAAGGCATCACAGCACCCCCCTTTTGTAAATATGTCCGTCAGCACCCCCTGCCGTCCTCTGAACATCCCCTGGGGGGCGGTACCGCCCACGTTGAGAACCGCTATTCTAGACCATTATTTTAAGAAGGTGATGATATTGGAGTGGGCCATATTTGGAGAAAGCAGAGCACCTCATATCAGCTGCCAAGCACAGTGATGAAGGGATGATAATATGGGCTTGTTTTGCAGCCATGACTATGCCATGACTATGCATCTTATAGTTTTTAAGTCAACCATGATGTTCTTCCATTCTTCTTCTTTTCCTTTCGGCTTTTTCCCTTTAGGGGTCGCCACAGCGAGTCATCCGTCTCCATGTAACCCTATCTTCCGCATCTTTTTCTCTCACACCAACTACCTTCTTGTCCTCTTTCACTCTATCCATAAATCTCCTCTTTGGTCTTCCGCTAGGTCTCTTTCCTGGCAGGTCCATCCTCAGCATCCTTCTACCGATGTATTCAGTGTCTCTCCTCTGTACATGTCCAAACCATCTCAATCTGGCTTCTTGGACTTTATCTCCTACACATCTAACACGAGCTGTTCCTCTGATGTATTCATTTCTGATCTTATCCATCCTTGTAACTCCCAAAGAGAACCTCAACATCTTCATTTCTGCTACCTCCAGCTCTGCCTCCTGCCTCTTCGTTATTGCCACCGTCTCTAAACCGAACAGCATTGCTGGTCTCACTACTGTCTTGTACACCTTTCCCTTCATTCTTGCTGATACTCTTATCACACATCACACCTGACACTTTTCTCCACCCGGTCCACCCTGCTTGGACGTATTTCTTCATTTCTTTTCCACATTCACCGTTGTTCTGGACTGTTGACCCTAAGTACTTAAAATCTCTCACTTTCTTTATTTCTGTTCCCTGTAACCTCATGTCTCCACTTGGGTCTTTCTCGTTGCTACAGCTAACCTTCATTCCTCTCCTTTCCAGGGCAAGCCTCCATCTCTCGAGATTTTCCTCCACCTGTTCTCTGCTCTCCCCACAGATCACAATGTCATCGCAAACATCATAGTCCATGGAGATTCCTGTCTAACCTCATCTGTCAACCTGTCCATCACCACAGCAAATAGGAAAGGGCTCAGAGCCAATCCTTGGTGAAGTCCCACTTCCACCTTGAGCTCCTCTGTCACTCCTACAGCACACCTCACCACAGTCTTACAGCTATAATACATGTTCTTCACCACTCCAACATACGTATTTCTCTGTTACTCCAGACTTCCTCATGCAGTACCACAGCTCCTCTCTTGGAATCCTGTCATATGCTTTCTCTAGGTCTACAAAAACACAATGCAGCTCCCTCTGACATTCTCTGTATTTTTCTATCAACATCCGCAATGCAAAGATTGCATTTGTAGTACATTTTCTTGGCATGAAACCATACTGCTGCACACAGATGTCCACTTCTGACCTCAGTCTGGCTTCAACAACTCTTTTCCATAACTTCATTGAATGACTCATCAACTTTATACCTCTGTAGTTGCCAGAATTTTGGACATCTCCCTTGTTCTTGAAAATTGGTACCAGCACACTTCTCCTCCATTCCTCAGGCATCCTTTCACTCTCTTGGATCTCATTGAATAGCCTTGTCCAAAACTCTACTGCTGGCTCTCCTAGACACTTCCATACATCCACAGGTATGTCATCTGGACCAACTGCCTTTCCACCCTTCATCCTTTTCAATGCCTTCCTGACTTCTTCCTTACTAATCTTTGCTACTTCCTGATCCACAGGAACAGCTACTTCTCCTCTTTGTTCGCTATCATTTTCTTCATTTGTCAACTTTTCAAAGAACTCCTTCCATCTTCTTATCACACTTTTTGCATCTGTCAGTAGAGTTCCATCTTGGTCCTTAATCACCCTAACCTGTTGTACATCCTTCCCATCTCTATCTCTCTGCCTCGCCAACCTGTATAAGTCCTTCTCTCCCTCCTTACTCTCCAGCCTTTTATACAAGTCAGTGTAAGCACCTTGTTTGGCCTTAGTTACCTCTACCCTCACTTTACGCTACATCTCCCTGTACTCTTGGTGTGAGGACTCTCTTCAGTCCTCACATTGTCCCACTTTTTCTTGGCTGCTCTCTTTCTCTGTACCTATATTTGCACTTCCTTATTTCACCACCAAGTCTCCTTGTCAACTTTCCTTCCAGAAGACATACCTAGTACTCTCCTACCTGTCTCCCTGATAACATGAGCAGTAGTTGGCCAGTCACCTGGAAGCATGTTCTGGTCACCCAGAGCTCGTCCCAACTCCTCCCTGAAAATCACATGACATTCTTCCTTTTTCAGCTTCCACCACTTTGTCCTCGGTTCTGCCTTTGCCCTCTTCACCTTTCTCACCTTCAGAGTCATTCTACACACTACCAAAATGTTCTTCCATTACTAAATACATAAAAGAAAATCAAGTAATCAAGTAAGAAAGTAAGAAACTTGATGATGTTACTTGAAACTGGACCAGGGCTTAAAGTAAAAAAAAATCCTGAGCCTGAAACTTATAGTGATGATAGAAATTAACTATACCGTTGCTATTGCCACAGTTTAATAAAAAGTGTCTTTGAATAGTGCTAACAATGGCTTCTAACAACACAATTAACAAGCTCATAATTAAATAAGACTTCAGTACATTTCAACTCAAAACAAAATGTAAAATGTCTGTGCCCTAAAGGTTTGCCTTACAGGCAAAAATTCATCAACATTAAATAAGAGTCCTTTCAGTCAATGTTTTTGCAAGTAATTTAGAACATGCAACATTACCAACTAAATCAGTTTCTCAACCTTTTTCGGATCAGCACCCTCCTAGCCTTCATCCAGGTCCCTCACCGCCCCACCAAAGAATTTGTAGGCTACTTTGGACTGACTATTTTATTATTAATATTACTATCACTATTGTAGATGTTTTGATTTGTATGCTTGTTTCTATATTTATTAGAGGTGTGCCGATCGATCGGTCACCGATCATAATCGGGCCGATTTTCGTGAAAAAGTGCATGATCGGTGATCGGCGATCATTGGCTCTTGTTGCCGATACCGATCACCTGCATCTCATTTCGCAGCCTGCCTGTGCAGGCTGGTCTCCTCTTTCCTTCACAGCAACAAATCCTAAGCGATGTTGAACTATAACGCACTGAGTGAATGGGGACGTTTGCGTGTTGCGGCGTAAAATAGAAGCACGTGGGGTGAAGCACGTCAAAATGCATCAACACAACGAAGCTAATACGACATGAAAACAATGCCATATTTGACGGAGTTTGGCTACATCGAGGCTCACTGCAGTAAAAAAGACATATGAAGGATCAGATAGCAGGTAAAGCAACGCACAGCTACAAAGACTCACCCGAATTATTAGCATGAGATCAGAAAGCTAAACAAATAACCCGCAAAATTGTTTAAGTCTTCGAGCTGCGATGTAAGACGCTGGTTCTGTTCTCGCTGTTGAACAGCTGCTACGCGCTACAGGTAGTAATATTTCACAGACGGAGCGCCGCTTCTGCTCCACCTGGTAGTGACTCTCACACCAAACCTCTGTTTAAAGCTGCAGCATCTAACTTAAAAAACACATTTTACATATGTATTAAAACTTTCGCTGTCCTAACATGAGACAGATGATCTCTAAAAAAACAATCTCCTCCCTGTTCTGCATAATTACTCTGCTCAGTCAGAAACAGCCACTCAGAACTAGCAGTAATCAGCTAGCCGCCATGCTATCAGGAAGTTTTCATTCAGTAACTCAGAATTGTTTATTGTAATGGAACCTGTATTTGCCTTTGAATGCTAAGTTACTCTCCTTGGGCTGCCACCTTATAGTGGTGGAGGGGTTTGAGTGTCCCAATGATCCTAGGAGCTATGCTGTCTGGGGCTTTATGCCCCTGGTAGGGTCACCTAAGGCAGACAGGTCCTAGGTGAGGAACCAGACAAAGCGCAGCCCGAAGACCCCTATGATGAATACAAACTTTGGACTGCGTTTTCCCTCGCCCGGACGCGGGTCACCGGGGCCCTGCTCTGGAGCCAGGCCTGGAGGTGGGGCATGATGGCGAGCGCCTGGTGGCCGGGCTTTTACCCATGGAGCCCGGCCAGGCTCAGCCCAAAGAGGAGACGTGGGTCCCCCTTCCGATAGGCTCACCACCTGTCCGAGGGGCCAAAGGAGTCGGGTGCATTGTGCTATGGGCGGCAGCCAAGGGAGGGGACCCTGGCGGTCTGATCCTCGGCTGCAGAAGCTGGCTCTTGGGACGTGGAATGTCACCTCTCTGGTGGGGAAGGAGCCGGAGCTAGTGTGCGAGGCTGAGAGGTTCCGGCTAGAAATAGTTGGCCTCACCTCAACACATGGCTCTGGTTCTGGAACCAGTCTCCTTGAGAGGGGCTGGACGTACTTCCACTCTGGAGTTGCCCACGGTGAGAGGCACCGGGCTGGAGTGGGCATACTTGTTGCCCCCCATTTGGGCGCTTGTACGTTGGGGTTCACCCCGGTGAACGAGAGGATAGCCAGCCTATGGGTGGGGGGACGGGTTCTGACTGTTTGTGCTTACGGGCCAAACGGCAGTTCAGATTACCCACCCTTCTTGGAGTCCTTAGAGGGGGTACTGGAGAGTGCCCCTCCTGGGGACTCCCTTGTTCTACTGGGAGACTTCAACGCTCACGTGGGCAATGACAGTGAGACCTGGAGAGGCGTAGTTGGGAGGAATGGCCCCCCGATCTGAACCCAAGCGGTGATCTGTTGTTGGATTTCTGTACTCATCACGGATTGTCCATCACGAACACCATGTTCAGGCATAAGGGCGTCCATATATGCACTTGGCACCAGGACGCCCTAGGCCGCAGTTCGATGATTGACTTTGTCATCGTCTCATCGGATTTGCGGCCGTATGTCTTGGACACTCGGGTGAAGAGAGGTGCGGAGCTGTCCACTGACCACTACCTGGTGACGAGTTGGCTCCGGTGGTGGGGGAGGAAGCCGGTCAGACCTGGCAGGCCCAAACGTGTAGTGAGGATCTGCTGGGAACGTCTGGCGGAGTCCCCTGTGAGACGGAGCTTCAATTCTCATCTCCGGCAGAACTTCGAACACGTTTCGGGGGAGTTGGGGGACATTGAGTCTGAGTGGACCATGTTCCGTACCTCCATTGCCGAGGCGGCCTATTGGAGCTGCGGCCGCAAGGTTGTTGGTGCCTGTCGCGGCGGCAACCCTCGAACCCGTTGGTGGACACCTTCGGTGAGGGATGCTGTCAAGCTGAAGAAGGAGTCCTACCGGGCCTTTTTGGCCTGTGGGACTCCAGAAGCAGCTGATGGGTACCGGCGGGCGAAACGGCATGCAGCTCGGGTTGTCGCTGAGGCAAAAACTCGGGCGTGGGAGGAGTTTGGAGAGGCCATGGAGAAAGACTTCCGTACGGCTTCGAGGCGATTCTGGTCCACCATCCGGCGTCTCAGGAGGGGGAAGCAGTGCAGCACCAACACTGTTTATAGTGGGGATGGTGCGCTGCTGACCTCAACTCGGGACGTTGTGCGACGGTGGGCGGAATACTTCGAAGACCTCCTCAATCCCACCAACATGCCTTCTGTTGAGGAAGCTGAGCATGGGGACTCTGGGTTGGGCTCTCCAATCTCTGGGGACGAGGTCGCCGAGGTGGTCAAAAAGCTCCTCGGTGGCAGGGCCCCGGGGGTGGATGAGATCCGCCCGGAGTTCCTTAAGGCTCTGGATGTTGCGGGGTTGTGTTGGCTAACGCGACTCTGCAATATCGCATGGACATCGAGGGCAGTTCCCCAGGACTGGCAGACTGGGGTGGTGGTCCCCCTGTTTAAAAAGGGGGACCGGAGGGTGTGTTCCAATTACAGGGGGATCACACTCTTAAGCCTCCCTGGTAAGGTCTATTCAGGGGTCCTGGAGAGGAGGGTCCGTCGGATAGTCGAACCTCGGATTAGGGAAGAGCAGTGTGGTTTTCGTCCTGGTTGTGGAACACTGGACCAGCTCTACACCCTCAGCAGGGTCCTGGAGGGTGCATGGGAGTTCGCCCAACCAGTCTACATGTGTTTTGTGGACTTGGAGAAGGCGTTCGACCGTGTCCCTCGGGGGGCCCTTTGGGGGGTACTCCGGGAGTATGGGGTACCGGGCCCTTTGATACGGGCTGTCAGGTCCCTGTATGACCGTTGTCAGAGTCTGGTCCGCATTGCCGGCAGTAAGTCGGGCTCGTTTCCGGTGAGAGTTGGACTCTGCCAAGGCTGCCCTTTGTCACCGATTCTGTTCATTACTTTTATGGACAGAATTTCTAGGCGCAGCCGAGGTGCTGAGGGGATCCGTTTTGGTGGCCTTAGGATCACATCTCTGCTTTTCGCGGATGATGTGGTCCTGTTGGCTTCATCGGAACGTGATCTGCAGCTCTCACTGGAGCGGTTCGCAGCCAAGTGTGAAGCGGCCGGGATGAGGCTCAGTGCCTCCAAATCCGAGGCCATGGTCTTGAGCCGGAAAAGGATAGAGTGCGTTCTCCAGGTCAGGGGGGTCGTCCTGCCTCAAGTGAAGGAGTTTAAGTATCTGGGGATCTTGTTCACGAATGAGGGAAGAAGGGAACGGGAGATCGACAGGCGGATTGGGGCACCGTCTACTGTGAAGCGGGCGCTGTACCGGTCCGTCGTGGTGAAGAAAGAGCTGAGCCAAAAAGCGAAGCTCTCGATTTACCGGTCGATCTACGTTCCCACCCTCCTCTATGGTCATGAGCTTTGGGTCATGACCGAAAGAACGAGATCACGGGTACAAGCGGCTGAAATGGGTTTCCTCCGCAGGGTGGCTGGGCTCTCCCTTAGAGATAGGATGGGAAGCTCGTTCATCCGGGAGGGACTCAGAGTAGAGCCGCTGCTCCTCTACGTCGAGAGGAGCCAGTTGAGGTGGCTCGGGCATCTGGTAAGGATGCCTCCTGGACGCCTCCCTGGTGAGGTGTTCCGGGCACGTCCCACCGGGAGGAGGCCTCGGGGAAGACCCAGGACACGCTGGAGGGACTATGTCTCTCGGCTGGCCTGGGAACGCCTTGGGATTCCCCCGGAGGAGCTGGAAGAAGTGGCTGGGGAGAGGGAAGTCTGGGCCTCCCTTCTGAAGCTGCTGCCCCCGCGACCCGACCTCGGATAAGCGGAAGAAAATGGATGGATGGATGCTAAGTTTTATACTTGAATTTTTTTGGCAATGTTGAGAGGTTTTATTTTGGCTCTTTGCATTATTTAGCCTCTTCAGAGCCTTCATATGTTATCAGTCTGTTAAAGATAGTATTATTGATAGCAGTACAATTTGCACAATGCCTGTTTTGTTTAGTTTTCTTCTTGGAAAAAGTTGTTAAAAACAAGTTTTTGCCTAAATTAAGGTGAATTCATGGTTCCTTTTTCCACATAAACATAATGTAACCTGTAGTGTTTATGATAAAAAAAATAAAATAATTATGTGATTGGTATCGGTGATCGGCCCTCATAGGTGATCGGTATCGGCAGGAAAAACTTGATCGGCACATCTCTAATATTTATTATCAAAAATTATTTCCCAGAGAACAAAAAGGCAATGTGAATAGAAATTATTTTCACAGATGTCTACGAAAAATGCAATGAACATTCAAGTTAAAATTGGTAGGCCTAACAGCAGCCAATCAGAGTGTGTAAAATTCGGCTTCTATTTAAAGCGGAACTCACAAATACACACAAGGGGGATACTTCACAGGCATCAGGTAAAATATGTTACACCAGTTAAATTGACAACAAAAATAAATAGTCAACCACTCAGAATAAAATTTTGTTTGACTTTTAGCCACAATGATTTATTACAAAAAACCACAAACTAAGAAAATAATCTTTATCTTGATAAATAAATCAGTAACCAAAAATTACTCAAAATAAGTTTAGGATAGATTTAATTCACTCAGTTCATGTCAGTAAAGAAACCCAAATAGATAAATGTTCAAAACTCTCAATCCTTATTACTGCGAATATTGTCCACAAAAGAGTTCCATATCCTGGGAGCCTTTCTCCCTTTTAATCCAAAGTCCCAATCCAAACGAAAAATCCAACACGTCAAAAAAACCTCCCCAAAAAATTGGAAAAAGGAGTGGTACCACCAAAAATCCCCCAAAATGAAACGTAAAGTCCAGATCTCACCGGGAATGTCTTTCTTTTCCTCCCCGGTGGCGTCCTCTCGATCCGTCAGCGTCCTCTCGATCCGTCGGCGTCCTCTAGCCAATTGGCGTCCTCTTGCACCTGGCGGTGTTTGTTGGGTGCAAGCTCCAATCCAGCTCCTAAAGCGCTCGATCCGCGCCGCTTGGGCGAACCTTGATTGCTGTTTTATCTCTTTTCTTCGATTTGTAACTTATTCTAAACATTCAGGCAATTCAAGTCTCCCGCTGCACGGACCTGATGGTGAGTGTCTTCCTCTCTGATTGCGCCGCTGCGCGCCGACGCACACGCCCCTTTTTATACATTAATGTCAGCCACACCTAAAAAACCAATATGACCTGCCCAAAAATCAGTTTTAGAAGTGGAAATACAGAATATTTTTTTAACGAAATAACAATCACTGTTATACAAACCATATGATACATTTACCTTTCAATGTATTTTATCCAGGAAAAAAACAAACATAGTGGTTATGTTACAATCCCCCCCCCCCCAGCCGGAGGCAAGGGAGGCTGAACCCCAAAATAGGGCTTTAAGTTAACCACATTAACTGTGTTCGTTTCTTGCTGATGGTCTTTCCACTGGAGCTGATAATTTACTGGGCCTAACTGTTTCCTCACTGTAGCTGGTCCTGACCACTTTGGCGCTAACTTTGCGGAAAAATTATCTATTGCTTTGGAAAGGGGGTGAGACCTGACCCAGACCAAATCTCCCGGCCGGAAGTGTGCACCCTTCCTCCGGGCATTATAATATTTGGCTTGTCGGGTTTGACTTATCCCAACTTTCCGTTTGACTGCTTCCTTCATCTCATTGTGTCGCTCCAACAATTTGTATACGGTTTGCTCAGGTGATGGTGGTTTGGCTATCATCCTTTCCAATGGCCCTTGAAGTTGACGTCCCAACATTAGCTCTACAGGGGCTTTCCCTGTGGTTTCATGTTGAGCACTATTGATGGCGAAATGGAATTCCCAGATATGTTGGTCCCATAAATTGTGCTGATGTCCAACAAATGAAGCTATCATTGTTTTGATAGTTCTGTTAGCCCGTTCAGTCTAGTTAGATTGGGGATGATAGCTGGTGGTAAAATGGTGTTTTACCCCCCACGCAGAGCAAAAACTGGACATCTCTTGACTGGTAAACTGGGGTCCCCGATCTGACACCAGGCTTTGAGGAACTCCAAAGCGAGTGAATATCTCCTCCCGGAGGATAGTGATGAGTTTCTGTTTTTTGCTGTCTCTTAAAGGAAACATTTCCACCCACTTTGTGAAGTAATCGATCACAACAAAAAGAAAGACATTTCCTTTTTTACTGCGTGGAAAAGGTCCCATCAAGTCGACCCCAAGTTTTGCCCCGGGTTCAGTCAGAGGTGTGGGTTGCAGAAAACCTGCTGGAGCTTGATTGTCCGGTTTGTACTTCTGACAAACAGCACAGGTCTTTACATGAGTCCACACATCCTTACGGACTGACAGCCACCATGCAACCTCCAACAGCCGGAGAAGTGTCTTTAGCCTGCCCAGATGTCCACTCAACGGACGATCATGGAAGTACTGGAGAAACTGAGGAACCAAAGACTTGGGAACCACCAGCTGATATTTCATGCCATCTTTTAGAGGAGTTTTCCTATACCAAAGATCGTGAACTTTGCAGAAGAGGCTCCTGCCAGGTCTCTGGTATCTCGGGTCCTGGACCATATCCATGAGGTCTGAGTCTTTTTCCTGAGCTTCCTTGATTTCTGCTAATGATAGGGGTACGCCCAACATGGCTTTAGCAGAATTCAGGGCTACATGTGCTGGTCCAGCCGAGTCAGTAGGCATCGCTCATGATAGAGCGTCTGGCACTACATTGTGCATTCCTTTTCTATATCGTACTTCAAAATTGAAGTCTTGCAACCTTAACACCCAGCGTGTTAATCTAGAACTGGTTCTGGGGCAATTGAATGCCCAGGTTAAGGCAGCATGGTCCGTGAAAACTGTGAACTTTGTACCCTCTACAAAATGTCTCCACTTTTCCACGGCCCAAACAACCGCCAAACATTCCTTCTCACAGGTGGAGTAGTTGTGCTCTGCTCCTATCAGTGATCTTGAAGCAAAAGCAATGACTTTTTCTCCATCAGGGGTTGGTTGGACCAGGACAGCTCCCAGACCAACATCGCTGGCGTCTGTATGAATTTCGAATGGTAACTCGAAATCTGGCTGCCCCAGTATAGGTGATTCCACCAAAGCTTTCTTCAGTGTCATGAAAGCACGTTGGCAGTCCACTGTCCACTCCCAACGTACATCTTTTCTGAGCAGCTGATAAAGAGGCGCAGCTATGTCTGCAAAGTGTGAGATGAACTTGTGGTACCAACCAACCATCCCGAGAAATCTCTGAAGAGTCTTATGGTTAGATGGAATTGGATAAGCCGTAATGGCATGGGTTTTTTCTGAATCCACATGAACACCTTCTGCTGACACAATGTGTCCAAGAAACTTGAGTTGTTGCTGGAAAAAGTTGCATTTTTTAAGATTGAGGGACAAATTGGCATGGTGTAGCTTTGCGAATACTGTGTCCAGGTCCTTCAGGTGTTGCTCAGGAGTGGCGGAGAAGACAATCACATCATCGATGTACACACAGCAGATTTTTCCACGTAGCTCTCCTAAAACCTTCTCCATTAAACGTTGAAAGGATGCTCCTGCATTTTTCAATCCAAATGGCATGCACTTAAATTGATAAAGTCCAAGTGGGGTAATAACAGCAGTTTTTGCTTTGCTGTCCTCTGCCATTGCCATCTGCCAATAGCCAGACTTTAAATCCAGGGTGCTGAAAATGTTTGCTCCAGTCATTGACTCCAACAACTCATGGATGATGGGCATGGGATAGGCATCCTGAAGAGTTTTGGTGTTTAAAGCTCTGTAGTCCACACAAAATCGAAAATATTTGTCTGGTTTGGGAACAAGGACAACAGCGGACCCCCAGGAAGACTGTGATGGCTCTATTATATCATCTTTGAGCATTCCATCAATCTGTTCTTTTATTATCTGCCGCTTGAAAGGAGACACCCGGTAAGCTCTGCAGCGAATGGGTATTTCATCTGTGGTCATTATTCTGTGTTCTTCCACAAATGTTCTACCCAATGTATCTGAGCATACAGATGGCCAGGCCTCCAAAAGCTTCTGGACTTCTGGTGGTTGCTTTGTCATCCAAGGATATGACTCTGTGGTTGATGCCTTGTTCTCCTCTATGGGCAGAGCCAGGATCAGATGAATTGGAGAAGAACTAGCAGGTACAGATGATGCGGCCGCAGCTGAAGATGAAAAAGGGTAAACAGTATAACCTTTTGGCCCTTTTACCCCATATGTGTGGTCGCCTAGGTTGACAATGGCAGAAGTTTTGGTCAGAAAATCGAGACCTAAGATGATGGAAAAGGTGAGGTTATTATCCTCCACCACAAAGGTCTCTAAAGACCACATCATCGCATGCCACCCATAAAGGATTGTTGCCTTCCCTAAGGAACTATATGTTTTGCCATCGGCAAGTGCAAACTTTTGGTTGTCAGCTGGCTTCAAAACCTCTCCTTCTCGAGCAATTATTTTCCACTGACTATTTCTCATCAAGGAATAGGTGCAGGCTGTATCCAGTACAGCATTATACATCCTGTCACGCACCTCTATGGGAACATGAAGGAGGGAGGATGCAGAGCCATGCTGAACAACAGATACAGAGTCGGCTGACCTTCTGGGATTTCTGGCGTCCCTGGTTGGGCCTTTCCCTTTGGCCTTGTGCTGATCCACTTTCCCCCAGTAGATTTTGACACCAGCACAATCTTTTTCCACCTGGGATCCCAGAGCTGGTTAGCTCAGCTGGTCAGAGCGTGGGGCTGATAAAGCCAAGGTCATGGGTTCAGTCCCCATACTGGCCACCATTCTGTAAAATTCGGCTTCTATTTAAAGCGGAACTCATAAATACACACAAGGGGGATACTTCACAGGCATCAGGTAAAATATGTTACACCAGTTAAATTGACAACAAAAATAAATAGTCAACCACTCAGAATAAAATTTTGTTTGACTTTTAGCCACAATGATTTATTACAAAAAACCACAAACTAAGAAAATAATCTTTATCTTGATAAATAAATCAGTAACCAAAAATTACTCAAAATAAGTTTAGGATAGATTTAATTCACTCAGTTCATGTCAGTAAAGAAACCCAAATAGATAAATGTTCAAAACTCTCAATCCTTATTACTGCGAATATTGTCCACAAAAGAGTTCCATATCCTGGGAGCCTTTCTCCCTTTTAATCCAAAGTCCCAATCCAAACGAAAAATCCAACACGTCAAAAAACCCCGCCCCAAAAAATTAGAAAAAGGAGTTGTACCACCAAAAATCCCCAAAAAGAAACGTAAAGTCCAGATCTCACCGGGAATGTCTTTCTTTTCCTCCCCGGTGGCGTCCTCTCGATCCGTCAGCGTCCTCTAGCCAATTGGCGTACTCTTGCGCCTGGCGGCGTTTCTTGGGTGCAAGCTCCAATCCAGCTCCTAAAGCGCTCGATCCGCGCCGCTTGGGCGAACCTTGATTGCTGTTTTATCTCTTTTCTTCGATTTGTAACTTATTCTAAACATTCAGGCAATTCAAGTCTCTCATATGATACATTTACCTTTCAATGTATTTTATCCAGAAAAAAAACAAACATAGTGGTTATGTTACAAGTGGAAAAATATTCTTGTTCTGTACCATTTTCTAGTTGTTAAATATTCCACAAAATGAAGAGATAAAAGATGTACAACATGCCAGTTTAAACTTTGTACTATTTGATCTATAATGACTGAGCTTTGCAACATTAAAACATGGATAGAACTGTAACTACATTAATCATAACTCTTCTTCTCTTCAGTGTTTCTGTCGGTTTCTGGTGCTGCAGCTCTGTGCTGCCTTCAGGAAAATGGGACATCAGAGTATAATCCATAAAATTTCACCCACATGGCATTTATTGTGCAAACTAGAGCTTTCAGTGGAAAAACAAAAGTTCCAGGTTCTTTAAATGCCATACAAATATGAGACAAAAACATAGATTAATAGTTTTACTGGACAGAAATTACAAAGAACAAATCTGGTTCTTAATCAAATCCTAATGAGTCAAATTGAAAGTGTCATGGAGTCATCAGCCTCATAACATAAACACTGACATGAAAAATAATATTGAAGAAATAAATATATCAAATCTAATTAAAAACATAAATACATTTGTTTTTAATTAGATTTGATATATTTATTTATATTTATTAAGTGATCAGTTCTTTACTGTTATGGTCTGTAAGATATATTTATTCTCAGTATTAGATATGGTCTCAACAAACCCACGGACTTCAACAATATTATTGTACCTTTTATCTGGAAATAGTGTCTGTTTATTCTTGCCATACAGTCTCTGTAATAATTATTGCTTGAAAGGTCTTGCCATACCAGTTTATTCCTCTGTATTTACTTTAGTTTCTTAGTTTATTCTTGCATTTTGTTCTTCATTCATTTCCATTTAGTTTCCTTTGATTAATATTATCCTCTCTTGGTTTATTGCTTTGTCCACTTTAGTTTCTTTCCTGTTGCTAGATTTATTTTATCGTTTATTGACCATCAGTAATTTTCACTCATCAGCTGCTGCGCCGCCTAATCGTCATTTTTCACATCATGTGTTGATTTTTCACTGTTTAGCATCAGATTTTCTGTTTTTATGCTATAATTCACATCTAGTTCGTCGCTCCGTTTTATGTCCCGCTTCTCTTGTTTCAGAGTTTTGCACAATGGGCGCCTCGTTTGTTTTCTTTTTCGTTTTTTTTTACCCCGTAGGGCGGTCGGGAACCGTATCGATGGGGAAAAGGCAGACTGACATAAACTTTTTAAAACAAAGGAAACAATTTATGTATTCTGATTGTTGAAATTTAAAAGTGCTGTGGTACCTTTGTTCTATCACACCCGTTTCATACCGGACCACTTACAGCGCCGGTGGCAACATAAAATGAACGCTACGAAATACAGTTTTAGCAAGTTAATAATAATAATAATAATAATAATAATAATAATAATACATTTAATTTGTATCGCACTTTTCATTAGAAAAAATCTCAAAGTGCTAATTTGCTCAAAGTCTAAACTGGTATTGTTGTGATTGTGAGGTGTAAAGTTTACCTTCCACCAAACGCCCCCCAAAGGAATCCCAGCGCCCCCTGTTGTAAAAATGTCCACCAACTTTCTGTCTTGTCCTCTTTGCTCTAGCCATGCCCAGCACCACTTGTTTTAAATTCCTTTCTCAAGTAAACGTGTTTCTTTACCGGGTCAGACAAACTCCCATCTTTTTTCATATCGCATTTGATTTAACTGCCGAACCGAACGCATGCGCTTCTTTACTACAAACCGTTTTACAGTCATTGATCAAGAACACGGGAGCTAGAATTCTGATTGGCAGACATCTTTGTAGACAGAGCTCTTTAAAGCCTGGAGACTAGTTTGGTTGAAGCGGACCGTTTGGTCAAAAGCCGGAAATCCGGCCTCCGGCCGGAGCTCTTTAACTGGACAGTTTCAAATAAGAAACTGTCCAGCATTAGTTATGCAACAGAAATATAAACCACGTCATAGTAAATGAGAGAGAGAAAAAAAATGAGCCAAAAGATTGAACGTGAGGTTGTCTTTGTCTCATTTTAAACAACTTAAGGATATAAGTCCTGTCCTCACCATGAATGTCATCCATGAAGTGTGAGAGTGAGTACTCTCCTGAAAGGATGTTGACCTGCCGTCTCAGAGCTTTGCCAAAAGGATGCTGCCCTCTGCTGACTACATAGTAGAACACACAGCCTGCTGAGAACACATCCACCGCTGATGTCTGGAAAAATGGTAGGAGGAACAAGTGAATCTCAAAAAACCAAAAAAGCACACCTGTCAGATGTAGAAGATACAAAACTAAATAAGTCTTGGGCTGATAAAGCTTACTATTTGTCACATTGTTCTGGTAGGAAAAGGGTCGAACTTTACTGAAATGTTAGTACATAAACACAGGAAGGGTAGATTTATGTTGGTAAATGGGATAATTGATGGAACAGCAGTATCATTTATAAATGTATATGCTCCAAATGAAGATGCACCAGGATTTATTAAATGAGTTTTCAATATGATTGCAGAGTACAGCTCCGGCCTACTGATTATGGTCGGAGATTTTAATTGCACAATGTCGCATCTAGATAGCCATTGGTCCAACTCATTAGGGACAATGATGAAATTAAAGGGGTTTTGATTGGCACAGAGGAACATAAAATATATCTTTACGCAGATGATGTTCTTCTGTATTTGTCCGATCCTACATCAATACTGCGTTTGAAAGGAATGATTTCTGTTTCTGAGTATTTTTCTGGCTATAAAATAAATATTGATAAGACAGAGGCAACAGATGTCAATAGCAATATTCCACTAGGGGTTAAACATATAAGGACCTAGTGTGAAGGTCAGCGTTGCCTTTGTCCTTATTCTGTCCACATTGAAACCATTCGCATGAATCTGTTACCCAGATTTTATTGTATTTGTTCCAGATGTTACCGTTTGGATTACCAAAATTCACATTTGCTTATTAGAATAAAATTAGATCAAAATTCAAATGGCAGAGCAAGTGCCCTCACATAAAATAGAAAACGCTACAGAGAAGCAAGACAGAAGGGATCTCAATTCCCTGTTTTAAAATACTCTTTTTGGGCAGCACAGTTAAAACCTTTAATTTTGTGGGTCCAACAGGATTCTCAAACAAGATGGCTGAGCATTGAGCCATTGCTCTGCATCGTTAAATGCATTTCCATTTTTAAATATTCCAATAAAGGAACTGCCTTTGTGGACTAGAACCACAATTAGCATTTGGGACAAAGTACTAGTTGCTTTCAAGTTGCCAAGAGGTTCACTCCCAATTTCTTAGACTAAACTTTTTCAAAATGGGCTGAACAGGGACTTTCTTCATCAGTTATTCGACAGGGACAACCTTATGTCATTTGAAGAGTTGAGTGGGCATTTTCATCTGATGGGATTTCTTTAAATATTTACAGTTGTGTTATTTTTTGTCTACACACAGGAAGTGGGAAAGAGTACAAAACCCCACACCAATAGAGAACTTCCTAATTCATTTCCAAAAAGGGGAAGCGGGTAAGAAACTGATAAAGTTATACGTGTTTCTGTCAATGAACCTTAACAAACCCACTTGGACAAAACAAAGATAGGAGGCAGAGATGACCAAAATTATTTCTGACGAAACATGGGAAGGAGTTTGGACTTAGGAACATCCAGTTACAAACTCAAATGTGTGGTGAGAATATACATGGAAAATTATTAGTAGATATTTCAGCACCCCAGAAGTAGTTGCTAAGATAGATCCCAAAGTACCAAGCTTGTTTTGGAGAAACTGCTCAGCGGTCCCCAATCATACACACATTTTTAGTCATGCCCCAAACTACAAAACTTTGAGATGAGGTGTACAAGGCTACATATAAACTATATCTCCAGGATGTAACAGGTGCATTACTCTGTATTATCCCAGCTGGTTTGTTAGGACAGGCCAAAGCATATTTTTTAAATATTCTTTTTACAACATCCCTTAAACGCATTACAATCAAGTGGATGCAATTAGAACTGCCCTCCTATACCACATTTGTTCAAAAAGTAAGGGAATTGTACCAAATTTAAAAGATAATATACGTATTAAGACTTCAAAAAGCTACTTTTAGTCTAAGAGGGGGGCCAGCAGAAGCTTTATTTATGTAAATAAGTCCAACAAATTTGGCTTTTGGTGTGTGGTGCCAAGATATGCCATCCAAAGTGCATCCTTATTTTAGCACTGTATGGTGATGCTGAAATCACAAATGTGATGCTGAAATTGTGAAATGTTATGCTGAGATGTTTAAGCTGTGGAAAAACGTCCACACTGTTAACTATTGCTGATGTATGGCTGTGTAATTGCTCTGTAAAAAAATATTAAAATGAAAGTTCTAAAAAAACAAAAACTAAGACAGGGAATATAAGAAAGCAAATTCAAGTTCAGTTTTTCATACAGGCTTGTTTCCAGGCGTCTCTCGCAGCACTTCCGGAGCTATCCAGCCTTCAGTTCCTGGTATTCCAGAGCGCAGTGAAAAACTGCTCCGACCGTCTGGGATCTTTTTACACAGTCCAAAGTCTGAGATGAGTGCTCGGACTTCACCCAGAGCATTTGGCCCAGAGAGGAGAATGTTTCTGGGCTTGAGGTCACGATGGACTTCATAAGGAAAAGACGGAGGAACTTTAATTTGCAACAACAACAAAATATTTCTTAAAGCTGTAGTATGTAACTTTTATAAAACATGTTTTTTAAATATTTGTAAAAATTTTTACCATGTTGTGACAGTATATGAGATAGATAATCTGTGAAAAGACTGGCCTCATGCCAGACCTACTATTGTTATCTTAGCACTGTTAATCGACCTTGTGAATGCACTGCTGTTCTGTCATGATTCATGTTCTGTCATGTCCATGCTGTGTTTAGTCACTCATTCAGCTCACCTGCCATGCCTGATTGCTTACCTGTTCCACCTGGGTCCTGCCCTATTCAAACACCTCTCAGCCTCTGCCCCTTTGCCAGATTATCGGCAGCCATGAGCCAGTAGAGATCCAGCGTTTCCTTCCAAGTCTTCAGTGTCTCTATGACCCTTTTCTGCCCATGGATTGCCCCTTGCCAAGCCCTTCACGGATCCCTTCTGTTTTGGATTTCTGCACCCTGACCCAAGCCTCTGCCTCAAGACCACCGAGTATTGCCTGCCCCTCCAGCTAAGTTTGCTCTCTCTGTCCTCCTGTGTATCACCTCAGCCTGATTATCGTCAGGCTGAGGTGACCTAACGATAATCGGGTCACCTCAGCCTGATGTCCCTGGATGTTGCTTTTCAGATCTCTTTGTGGAGATCTTTGATTCATTGCTCCCCCTATGTTCACTCTGGTTACCTACACCTCCCTGTCGTCAAACCCTCAGTTTTTCTGCTCTACCCAACCACTGCTCTACAGGTTTGTGAAGCTGAACATTTCCCTCTGTGTATCACCAGCTTTCTCCCCTCTCTTCTCAGAGCTGTGTTTAATTAAATCAGCCTGAGGTGCAACCAGAATTTGAAACTAAATTTAAACTTTTTTCCTTTGAGTACTCCTGTGTGTGGTTGAATTTCTGGGTCCCCACAAAGTGTCCAATGTTGTGTTAATGCTGGAGAAACAACTTATTGCTGCAAGAAAATGGTCATTGGTGGCTTATTCTGCTGCCAGGAAGAAGCTTCAGCTAGTGGGGGAGAAAAGGGGGGGCAGGAGCAGTGCCACATGAGATTGTGATTGACATATATATATATATATTTTTTTTTTTCTCATGTTCAGTCTAATACCATACTGTCACCACATGGTGATGGTTTCAATAAATATTTACAGATGTGGATTAGAAATATTACACTTTGAAATGCTAATATGAGCACAAAATGAATCCATTTCAGACCTATATTGAGTGAATGCAGATGAGACAGGCCACACATGGTTTGCTCCAGAAGAGTTATATTATCCAGCTCAGGAAAGCAAGAGGAATCCTCCACATACTGCAGAGAACACAGTCGGATACATGAATTCTTGGTATAAGGATGCATGAAGCATTCTGTTGGGCAGTGCTGACCTGCTGCAGAGTCACAGCACATAGCTCAATGGCAATGTAGGTGAAGAGGCGGTCTCTCTCTGTGCAGAAGTATCGGATGACGTTGGGGTGCATGTCTGATTCTCGGAGAAGCTGCACTTCTCGTTCGGCTACCTCAAAACACTCAGGCAGGATTCTCTTCACAGCAATGTGCCGTCCGTCGAACCTGCCCCTAAAGTTCAAGACAATATTTATCTGAAACAATGTAGACTAAACTAACACACAATATGAATAAAGATTCAGATTTATCATTTTGCTATTTGATCCTAAAGTTATATAGTGTCTAGGAAAAGTATTCATTCCCCTTTTTCAACATTGAGTCACATTACAAACTTCAAAGACTTGAATATAATTTTCCAAGCTTTCCCACAGATCCTCAATGGGATTTTCCTTTGAACTTTGACCAGGTCTACCCATTCTAATCATTCTGCTTCTGGTGATTTTACTGCTGGGAGGTGAACCTCCACTCTACACTCAAGTTTTTTTCAGGCCTCTGACATATTTTCTGAAAGTTTATTTTGATCCATCCATATTTTAATCAACTCTGACCACCTACCTTGTTCCAGCTAAAGAAAATAATCACAAGGGCGCAGTGTTGGTGCAGGAGATGGACCCACGTATGGATGTGTCAGTCCTCGATGCATCAGTGACACTTTATGTCCTCGTTCCCTCCCATTTCCTCCCTGACTTGTCTGCTTTGTTTATTGGTCTTCATGAGGCTCTTTTTTTCTAATGTTCTCTAACAAACCTTTATGACCTTCAAAGAACAGCTACATGTGTACTGAGACTAAATTATCATATTTATGTGACTGCACAAGGCAGTTGGCTGCAGTGAACTTTGTTTCAGGGTATCACAGTAAAAAGCGGTTGAATACAAATGCATGCCATACTTTTCAAATTTTGCAAGGCTCTACTTTATGCTGGTCTCATATAAAATCCCACTTAAAAATATATAGAAGAATATAGTTCTAATCTGACAAATGTGAGAAGATCAAGAGATATTAATATATTTACAAGTTGTCCTATATTCTCAAGTAATAGTAAGTACTCAAAGTTTAATGATTTGTTCAGTAACCAGAAAGGATTCTTTGATGTATTTTACCTAAAGACAAAGGTTCCAGCTGTTCCATGTCCGAGTACATCCGTTGGTGTAAAGGAGATTTTTCCTACCAGCACTTCATTGTCAATTTCTTCTGAAAGAGGTCCAGAAGAAAAATGACTGGATATTCAAATAACAATAATTTATCACTCATTATAGCATTCATTCTCATTAAATATTGGTAAAAGAGGTTTTATGTATGTTATAATGAAGAAAACAATGAGACTGTTTCATGCCTCACCAGTTGAAGGTTTTTGATCAACCGAGTCATTTTTATCTGACTCTGATGTTCTTCTGTTGTGATGCTGAATATTAGATGAATTATTATTTGATGCAGTTGGAAAATCTAACAGAGAAGATAAAAAATATCAAAATAAGGTTAACTTAGGGAGAAAAAAATTACTCCAAAAAAACTAAATTTATTACAGAATTGAGCTGGCTCTTATTTTTAAAATAAAAGTAAAAAACATCACTAGTAAAGACAAGCACAGAAACCTTTGAAAGTACCTTACCACTTGTGATGGTTAGCTCAGTGGACATATTCCTGTCTGCAGAAACCAAAGTGACTGGTTGAATATTTGTCTCCATGCTGGTCTGCATTTGCTGCAGGCGAGACTGCAAGACCTCCTCCAGCTGCCTTTGAGCTTTCAGCTGCTGGGCTTTACGCTGCAGAAACAACCATGGAAACTGTTCACGTCAGAGCAGAATTCGAACCCAGACACCAATATGTACCTCTGTACAGCAATTTATATATTTTAGCTGTAGAGAATGATTCTGAAATGTTCAAAGAGTTACTGCACTGTTTGTGTTAAGTTTCATGGCTAACTGCTGATGAAGTGTACATGGGACCATTTAATGACGCACATAAAGCGCCATTACCTGGTAATGACGCTTTATGTCATTACCATATGACAAAGCATCATATGGTAATGACACACGTTGGGCTGTACCCAACGTGTCGAGACACACGTTGGACTGTACCTCGTTTTGAGTTTTTTTTGGCTCACTGTTCTGTGCCGCAGGAATAGTTGTTTACAATGAACAATGGAAAGAAACCTTTGCTGGAGTTGAGAAGATTGCATATTGTAATCCTGTTATGCTCATCCATTGTGGATATGAGGAACTTGGCAGGAGATGTGATCAAAACCCTCGGGACTTGAGGAGAAGAAAATGCACTTGCTATTCCAAAGCACACCATGGATGCAGACTGGCTTTTATATTTTATATGCCATGCATCCAGGCTCTCCTTGGAAATAATATATTGAGCCAGTTGGAGGGTCTTTTCTTGCGTTTAAATGTCTATATACTCAGTAAGACCAAACATAAAAATATCTCCCCCAGAGTTGTAAGAAAAAATGGATTTGATTGTACTTTTCAGTGTCTCCTTTACACAACATTTGGACAAAACGCTTTTCTTGTATGGTGCGCAACAAATACTAGGTGGGCAAGAGCCTGGTTACTAAACTAATACATGATGCAGTGAGAGGGCCCTATGATTCCTTTCCAACAGTTCTACTTCTGAGTTTCTTGTGAAATATTGAATCTCCTAGCCAAAGAAAACACTGTAGAATAGAGAAAAAAAAAAAACATTTTTGTTCTTGCAGAATATGCACATGCCTTCATGTTGATACCTGCAATTAATCTTAGTAACCAAGATGCTAAATAAAAGTTAAAACAGCCAAAACACTGAGTGTCTTTAAATCTAGACTAAAACCCCACCAGTTGTTTTTGAATCATTATAAATGAAACATTAAAGCCGCAAGCGGCGTTGGGCAGCCCTCGCAACTCGGCGCCGCTCCGGCCTATTGGCAACTGCGGGGGTTCCAGCACTGCCGCCCGCTCGTCAAACGCAGACACTCTCGCACAGTTCCCACACTCGTCCACTTGGGGATACACATCGATGGACTCGGCAGTGCTCCCCAACGACGCACAAAAAATCTGATGCAGATTGGCTGATGTAGCGAGGAGATATAGCTGATGGATTAATCTAGGAGGCGCAGTGGAGTCCAATTACAAATTAATGCCATTGGGCTTTTTAGAGGTGAACAAAGGTCATACATATCCAGTTTGGTGCAAATGGGATGATGTATGTGTGATTTAGAGACGACCGTATGCTTATGGCGAAGGACTGAAATTCGCCTTTTGGCCATGCCCACACAGTTCAGCCTGTCATGTCATTTTGAAATGACATGACAGGATTAAACCCATATGAATCATAGTGTAAAAGTAAGACATACAGCATAAAAAACAGGTGACTTCCTGTCAGAAGTGGGTGGTCATCAAATGACCATGACAATGTGATCAGGACTGGTTTGCAGTGAGACATAGTCTGATGCAGCTGTGAACTTGCATGTGGAAGTTATTGCACCTTGATGTTTGGTGGCGAATAGTCAAAGTTTGACTCCTAGCAATGCCCACATGCTTTGATGTACGAGAAATCTTTTGATAACTTTTGACCTTCAATTCCTCAGGAGTGTGCCGAGTGATTTTGAAGCCTGTATCTTAAAAGCTGTAAGACGAGTTTGATCAGATACGATGTTGATTAAAAAAAAGAAAATGATGGCTTTGATAAAAATGGCCGACATACTGTTGGGTTTGGACAATGGCTCCAAGATACTTTTTTATGGTCCTGACAAGATACAGATGTGTACCATACTTCATAATTCTGGGCTAAAGCATGGCTTAGGGCTGATCATTTAAAATATTCTTGGGGGCACTATAGAGAAATTAGGCCACGCCCACCAACAATTCTTGAAGATTCCTGTCGAGGGGGGGGTGTTGATAAGGATCAATCCTAGTGAGTTTGGTGCAGCTCGGCTCAGAACTGGAATTTAGAGCCAAACGTATGGCAATGGAGTTACAGGTCACCCCACCTGCTCCATCAAAACCGATCAGGGTTGGAATCCACATCACACCAACATGTGTTCTGTTTCTGGACACAGACTCATGTTGATGAGGTCAAAGGGGTCAGACAGAGATCATTGACAGTAAAACATGACACTTCCTGTTCTCAGGGGGCGTGGCTTAAGTGATGCCATCATTTGACCATTGGGTATTGTAGAGCACAGGATGATGATAAATCACTGAAAGTTTGGTGCCTTTGTGACTTTTTGTGTAAGAGATATAACAGTTTGGTGTTTCATGGTGACTAGGCGAACTTTGACCCTGGTAACGCCCCTTCAGCATGCACTAAAACTCACCGTTTTGATAACTTTTAATCGGCCATGCCTTATGAACAACCTTACAAAGTTTGAAACCGATCGATCAAAATCTCTAGGAGGAGTTCGATCAAATGCAAAGGCTGTAAACGGCCAAAATGGGGTCAAAATCGTAACTTCAATCCAAAATGGCCGACTTCCTGTTCAACTTGCACTATGACATTAATTGTATTTTCTGTGCATCTTTGGGGGAAGCTCTACAAGTGTACCAAATTTCATGTCTCTACGATGAAGTAAGGTCATAGCAGAAGGTCTTTTGAAAATTGCTAGGGGGCGCTGTTGAGCCGTTTCTTATGCTATTATTGCAACGACCTTAAAATATGTACATTTTCCGCAGTCCTGACACATCTGCCAAATTTGAGTTTTTGAATATGATAAAGCCCCCAAAAAGCCTCCTCTTTAGGGGGGCAGAAGCGTAACAATAAACGGTATGAAAATAGGCCTTCACAGCGCTTCGCTGCTCGGGTCTAATTAATCAACATTCTGATGTGTAACAATGGCACTTCACAATTGTTGACTGTGTGTTCTATAACTTTGTATTTTAGATTTTATTATTGATGTAAAGCACTCTGAACTGCCTTATTGCTGAAAAGTGCTATAAAAATTAACTTGATTGATTGATGAAAGCAAATACAATAGTTGAACCGATAATAAGTGTACTTAAACTTCTGAGTGGAACTGCAATTTTAAATGATCCTCTTAACAGTCAATTAGGTTGTGTTAAATTAAAAACCCTAAATAAACAAAAGCAAGCAAAATATTTTGTCTCTTATGGAGAACCACCGCAATCTGTTCTCTTTGGCACTCATTTTTCACCAGAGTAGCATGTAACAAACAAACATGCATCTTTCAAGACTTGTAAACAAATGCAGACCTTCACAGATGAACTCACAAGAGGAAAAGTGATCACAAAGGAGAGCCATCCTCCAACCAGAATGGTCAGAACAGCCAGCGTCAGACGGTCCTGGATCTGCCCAGTGGTCTCCTCACTGACCCTTTCCTTCTTGGTGTTCTGGTCACTGTGGCTGCCAGAGACAGCTTGAAACTAAAACACGAAGACAGCAGATACATGATGAGGATAGATTTGAATCTTTTTTTTAAGTAATAGGACTTCTCCAAAGTACATACGCAGATAAAACCAGATTTTTACATACACCAAATAAAAGACACAAAAATATTTTTTTCCTCACTATCTGAAGTTAAATCTGACCAAATTTTTATCAAATTATCAAAATTATTTCAGTTTTTTTAGATTTTTTTTTTACTTTTCTCAAATTCAAAAGTTTGCATACCTTTAGTTACTGACCAAATCTTTTAATCTCTAAAAAATGTTCTCACTAAGTTTTCCAGCAAATAGGAATAATTTAGGTAACTCTAACTAATGCATGCTAATGCCGCTGCTGCTCTCCAGCCAGGTGAACAGTTTGTAAATATATCTGTCTGGTTTTTGCTATATTTAAGGTTGCCTAAATACAGTCATAGAAGACATTTGAAAAACAAAGTCTGCTGTATTTTTATTGCTCAAACACAACATGCACATTTTCTGAAGATACTCAATTGCATATTCCTTGGGATCGGAGAGCGCTGTTTATAACTGTCAATATTGTAAAGCATGTTGCCCTTCATTTGTTCTTTTTTTATATTTCATCTTTGCATGAATCTACGTGCTTCAATTGCTTCTCCTTTTGCTGTT
This sequence comes from Poecilia reticulata, assembly GCF_904066995.2. NCBI lineage: Eukaryota > Metazoa > Chordata > Actinopteri > Cyprinodontiformes > Poeciliidae > Poecilia > Poecilia reticulata. Next base: position 655,871 of record NC_088830.1, on the reverse strand, counting down.
GGTGCACCGGAGTTTCCCCCGCTGTGAGATAATAAAACATGTTATCTGATATTCTATTATTGTAAAATGGCTAGATGTCAGTTCTCTAATTAAATGGTTATGAACTATTAATTGTACAGGACATTAAAATGAACAATAAACCTGTAGAAAATGAGTGGTATTTTATCTATGGCTGTATGTCTGCATAGGTCTAAAACTTGCAAGTAATTACCTTTGTCTTTAATTTGCACAACTATTCCAGTAATTTATAATTATATATGTTTGGATGGTAAAAAAAAGTGTTTAAAGTAAAATGTCTGTTTTAAGTAATTCCTTCTGTGTATGTATTTCCAAATTTTCGTTAGCTTACCCTGCAACATCTGAGTCACTTGCTTTCCTCCAGCTGCAAGGCGGAGATTAGCTGTCCTCCCCACTACAATTGCAGCTTTCCTCCCACTGCTTTCTTGAAGTCTCAGAAAAATCACAGTTTAATTTATCTACTGTAAGCTATAATATCTGACTGCTTTTCCCAGGGACCAGAAAAAGAAGAACATGGCTGACACGATGGTGAACGATGAGGAGAACCGGCAGAATAGCAACTGGATCTCCTTCAGGATGAAGCAGCTACCAGCAGAAATGGCAGAGCTCCAAGGAGAAGAATTGAGGCAAACAAAAGAAAAATAAATGCTGTTGTGCTCTCACTGAACAAAATTTCTTTTTTGTACCCACTCCACACATTATTGTACATAATGTAGTTTGTATGGCATCAAGGTCCTAATACAATCCTCCCAAAAAATGTGAGGAGCGTTGGAGTGAATAACATTTTATTATATGAATATTTCAATTTTCACTTAACATTGTCGATTTCCAATGAAGGTATCCAAACGTAAATATATTATTCAGCAAACCAAACATTTTGACATTATTATCAGAGTTACTATTAACAAGAACCCAAAATACAAGTCATGTTTTTTAATTTCTACTTTGTACAACTTCATTCTATCCACTCACTGTTTAGCTGTCTGCCTGGAAAATCTTCAATATAAGAAGGTGAGAAAATGTGTCCAAAACGTGTAACCTTAATTAGTAATAAATAAGACCCTAAGTTTAAACTTTTAAGCCCCCGATTAATTCTTAGTGACCAAAATGTGAAAACATGGAAGGTTTGATTAAATCTAGAACCAGTCAGATTAGAAGGAATACAGCTTTATTTGTTCTCAGTGTAACTTCGGCATCAGATGAATCATAATTAAACGTACTGAGAAGTTAAAAACAACAGATTGTTAATGCACTTCAGCTCTAAGAATATCAGCCACATTTTTTTTTTATTAGAAATGTTTCATCAGCACATTGAGCTCATATGATCTCTGCTTCAGAAAGGTGAAGGTCTCTGGACATCCTTAAAGTAAACACCGACCAGCAGTCAGGAAGATGATGAGACATCCTACAACTCAGAGGCTGCAGGAAGAACCACACTGATGGTCTGCGCTGACAGTTTACCAACATCTGAAAACACATTGTAATATATTATGAATGTGCGGTGCCAACACACAATTCGGACACTTTTAAGTTATTTGCAACACCCTGGCTAACAATAGCGCATGTATATTTGGCACTGTATTACAAATTTTATAGTAGTTTAATACAAAAATTATCGTTGGCTTACCCTGCAACATCTGAGTCACCTGCTTTCCTCCCGCTGCAAGGCGGAGATCAGCTGTCCTCCTCACTACAATTGCAGCTTTCCTCCCACCGCGCATTTTCTTGAAGTCTCAGAAAAATCACAATCACGCTATAAAAAATAGCTCAGCTCTCTTCTTCTTTTGTCTCAGAAAAACAACATCTCGCGTTAGGTCACATAGTAACGAAGCTCAGCCCATGGCGCCTGGAGGCGGGGCGCTATACCCCCACCGCCAGGAGGCCTCACCCTGCTACAGAGCCAACCCAACCAGTGGAAACGCGGTCACTGAAGTAGAGCCAAGCCGGGCTGCTGAAGTATAGCCGGTGGAAAAGAGGCACATGTTAAAACAAGAAAAGTTTGGTCTGTTTTAACTTCAGACAGTGAGGAAAAAATGTGTTTGTCTATTTTTATTTAGTGTGTGTAAATATGTGGTTTCAGATATAGCTTTACTGTGTGTGGACTTACATAGCGCTGGTGGTAGAAGGAAGCAGAGGAGAAGGGAAAGGCAGAGGTTCGAGGTGGGATGACTGGCTCACCAGAATGCTGCAGATTGGCAGGAAAATCCCTCAGCATGGTGGTGTGGGCTAATGGAGGGACCTCATGGTGCCCTGTAGTGTTAAAGATCATACAGTAGTGTGCAAAAGTCTTGAGTGATCTGCTATTTTTGATCTAAAGATTCAGGCTTAAGCAGTAGTTCTCCAGGCATTAAAAGGTCTTAAATACAAAATAATTCACTTTCATCAACATAGTAAGCCTAATGTGAAGATTGATGAGCTGCCTTTACCTATTAGCAGCCAGTGGTTCTTCTGGCTGTTTGTGCTCCCTGGTGGATATTGGACGTTAGTGAAAGGAGTGATCTCACTTTCCCCTCTCTGACTGACCGTCACCTCCGTGGTCATTGGTCCCTCGATCCGAGCCAGTGTCAGTCCCCGAGGCTACCATGGTAACAGAAAGCATAGAACAGTCACCCTATCTTTAGCCTTATCAGTTGCTCACCGTCTCGTACATGAAATGATCTGCTGTTTAATCATAATATAATGTTAGTAGGGACTTTTGTTAGCAGGAAGTGTAGCATTATGTACTGCACTCACCACTAATGACACTCCACGATGAACAAGTGAAGCTGAAGCATAAAGGTGGGAGTCAAGTTTTCCAACATAGAGAGTGGGTCTGGAGAAAAGAAAAAAAAAACATTTTCACTTGTTCTCAATTCAATTCCAGCTGAGTACCTAAACTGCATCAGGCGTTTCTGCCCCTTTATTTGCTCAAACAGCAGGTTGAAAATCAGACCAGACACACACTGCCTGTAAAGTATTCATATACCTGTACTTCTTAAACCCTGTGACCACAAGCCTAATTATATTTCATTGAGAGTTCATATAATTGTGACATGTAGAGAACAAGATCCATGGTTTTCAATAATGGTTTACAAATTAAAACCAGAAGATAGGCACATTTGCACTCAATCATAGTTCAGAGCAACTAGTATCTTGAAAAACAAGGAAAACAGCAAACAGCTCGGGAATATTGTTGGGATTTGATTTTTTCTGTGTGTATATTTAGGTTTAGGTTTATATTTAGGTTTCTGTGTCTAGTGAGCAATGGCGCAAAAAGTGGGTATGCAGCGCATGCAACACATAGGGGCGCTGCACCAGAGGGGGCATCAAAACCCCGTCTGGAGGGGGCGGCGCGCAGATGATGTCTTCGCATATACTTCAGCGCGCCCTTACGCTCCTTCACCTCGCGCACATAACGGGGTAAATGTAGGGAGTTTTACCTTTCACATGTCTTCGAAGACACCTTTTCTACACTCCTTCACCCTGATGTACCTTCCTTCAGGGGGACAGAAGGGGTTATGTTTTCGCATCCACCTGAATAATATGTAGTTGCGACCCTGCTAGTGAGTATCCATCTTTGTCCTGTCTTCACCTTGATTGTTCCCAGGTGTCTCATTCCCTGTCGCTGTTCGTTTCTTGTGTCGTAGTGTAAGTTGCATGTTCCTGTCCATTCGTTGAACCTGTTGCTACCAGTGTGAGTCTTAGCCTCCTCTCAGCTGTGCTGCCAGTGTTTTGGACTGTTTTGGAACCTTTTTCATGGTGATGGATAGATGAGGCGTCATGTATCGTTTCGACCAATAGCAAAACTGTGTCGATTCTGTCTCAATACTGTGTCACTGAATACTGACATCTGCTGGACATTAAAAATTCCTACAGGCAACGTAGTGATTTGATGACAGTCCATAAAATAAGATTTAAGTCTTTGTATTTTATTGATTATGTATTGTATTATGTCATACCTTCAGTTAAATTTAAAATAGATTTAAAATAGAACATGTGAACATGTACTGCAAAGTTAAAATTTAAGTGAATGTGTTTGGAAAGAGGATCCTTGTGGACTGTATAAAAAAAATAAATAAAAAAAAAGTTTTTACAACATTTTGAAATTTAGCCTGTTACACTTTTATGATAAAACTCATCCTGCTGTAGAAAAAAAATGAAGTAAACACTACATTTACAGCGAATCCTGTAAATGTAGTGCTGTGAATCTGCCCCACTAGATTCACAGCTGTATCTACGGCAGAGCGATGGATCTCGTCAAGCGAGCCTGCGGTCGGGTTTTGCGCTGATTCTGGCCAGTTTTTTTCCCAGCTGGCATTCAAAGTTTCAGTTTCCATCTTGTGAATGGCCAATTTGTATTAAATACCGTAGCGTTATTGGCAGAGAAGAAGCGCAGAGACTGTTTTTACCAATCAAAGGGTCAATCAGGACACAGAACACTGTGAAAAAAAACTGTACAAAAAAATCTGCGAAGCAGTGATACCGTGAAAGATGAACCACATTCAGCTCAAGTAGAAACTGACAAGAACCGGATGAATCAACAAAATTAAAACAAATTTATTTTCCAATATAAGATCAAAATGGTGCCACCCTGCGGAAACCTTTCGTCTGAGGCTGCTCCATAGTTGACACTGTTCCATAAAAGATCAAGAATTTGTTTGGCAAATGCATTTGACAGATTGACAGCAGGGGCGGATCTACTGGGGTGGCATGGGGTGGCAGTTGCCACCCCAAATGAGAGCCTTGCCACCCTTGTTGCCACCCCAGCTGGCAACTATGAATTCAATAAATAGTTATGGGAAATCGGACATTAAGCACACTCTTTATTCCGACAACATTGAATGCAACACAATGTAACCTGACACCTACTGCTGAGTAGCGGGAAGTGCGAGAGAAGGACAGAGCGCGAGGCAGCAGTATTGATATGGATGGATATAAATTACTGGACTGGACATTACGTGACTTATCGTGCGCCACATCTGTGCCATTTCTGTCCATTGAGTCAACATTATGGGTGGTCAGAAAATCACCACAGTCACACGAAGAATCTGAAAAATTGACGCAATATTTAGCGGTTAATTCAACCCTATGAATTAGATAACAAGGGCTCTGAAGCCCTTGTTATCTAAGATGGAAACTCACCTGTTAAATCTGAATTTAACAGGTGAGGAAAAAGTTTTAACTTAATGAAAACATTGAACAAGTGAGCAGTGGGTCAGTTATGCTAGCCTAACTGTTGATAGCCTTCTATTGACTTTGATAACCTTAACATGTGCTGCGCAGTTCAGTGTTTTGGTTCCATTAGCACTAAAATAGGTCAACCCGCCCACCAAGTCATCAGTAGAGCAGGTGTTTAAATCGGCTAATCAAGCACTGCTGTGCTCAGACGAAAATATATTAATAATGACAATATAGACATCAAGCCTGGCAGCATAATGTAACAGACTGAATGTTCTCTTCTGGTGTTTTTGCTACTTTTTTGTGTGGGAAATGTTTGTTTTTTGGTGTTGATACCCCTGATCGGTAATCTCTGCTCTATCTGCTCGTTGAGCTGTTGTCTGTCGGTTGCCATGGCAACGGGTCCGTGTAAAGTCGACACACAGAGCAAGAAAAGGCAGAATAGAAGTGGTGTTTGGTTCTTCTCTTCACCTGTTTATCAGCTTTATTGTACCTTTATTGTGGTGCACTGCAGCCGCTGCAATTCATAAAAGTTTAACAAGTGACAAAAACTGAACTAATCATCAAACTACAGCTCCTACAGCATATTTAAAATAAAACGATTGACCAATATAAGAGAAATTTGCCCCTTCTTGGATCTTGACAGAACTAAACTGCTTATAGATTTGTATCACTGAGAATTTATCGAACATCAGTTTTCTCCTCTTTATTTTAAGTCGTATTTAATATATCTGATAACAAATGATGGCGCTACTAATATTTTTGTGACAGATTTCTGCTCGTCCAGCATTGGGGTAAAATAGTTTTCTGGACATAACTCAATGAATCACATAGCGACTAATAGATGCTGTCCAATACAGTAATACATATCAATTAACAGGAAGTATGAAAGACATAAAAATAATTAACTATACTATATTAAGAAATTATATTTAATCCTCAGTGCTACATGAAGCTCAATTTGAAACAATGGAAGTTAATAATATTTTGCAACAAGTAAATCAAGTAAATTAAGTCCAATATTAGGTCCTGCGTAAGCTATATATATATATCCATCCATCCATCCATTTTCTTGCACCCTTTTTCCCTCAGTGGGGTCGGGAGGGGTGCTGGTGCCCATCTCCAGCCAACGTTTCGGGCGAGAGGCGGGGTACACCCTGGACAGGTCGCCAGTCTGTCGCAGGGCAACACAGAGACACACAGGACACACAACCATGCACACACACACTCACACCTAGAGGCAATTTGGAGAGGCCAATTAACCTGACAGTCATGTTTTTGGACTGTGGGAGGAAACCGGAGTACCTGGAGAAAACCCATGCACGCACAGGGAGAACATGCAAACTCCATGCAGAAAGACCCCAGGCCGGGAATCGAACCCAGAACCTTCTTGCTGCAAGGCAACAGCTCTACCAACTGCGCCACTGTGCAGCCTATATATATATATAAAAAAAAAAATTCCCTTCTCACCCTCCTCGGGTGGTCTGTTTCATCCTCTGAGCTCGGGTCCTCTACCAGAGGCCTGGGAGCTTGAGGTTTCTGCGCAGTATCTTGGCTGTGCCTAGAACTGCACATTTCTGGACTGAGATGTCCATATATGTATATATATATATATATATATATATATATATATATATATATATATATATATATATATATATATATATATATATATATGCTGCCACCCCTGAAAAAATCCCTGCCCCCCTCTTGCCACCCCATAAATATTTACCTAGATCCTCCCCTGATTGACAGATTTGCTTCCTTATAAACACAGTTTGGCGCGCCAAACGTTTTTTTCACCTGTATTGGTCACGTTTTCTCAATTGTAGATTATGATTTTTTATGACTTTATATTTTTGTGATTTTATGAACTGCATTGTTGCTGAAATGTGCTACAGAAGTAAACTTGATTAATTGTCTGAAATGGAGCCAGCAAGAGGAAAATCTCTGACATCTGGGAATACTTTGAGATTATCCACACAATAAAATTCTTCTTAGATAACTTAGAGGTGGAGGGGTATATACCCCTCCACCTCCCAATTTCTCACCTTCTGCAAAGTTCCACTATTATTTGTAGTTTGATTAGCAAAGATATATCAGTCTTGCACAGCAGAAACAGATTTAATGGTGTTGCAGAAGTAAAATTCAACATCTAGCCAAATATAAGGGATCAGCAAATGCGGTTACAGTGCCTGACTCTTGTCCTCTCCCTCGCATGGAAGACTGTATTGACAGTGTTAGTCCCGCTGCATTTACCACCAACTTGGATCTATTAAAGGGATATTGGCAACTTCCTTTAACCTTGAGAGCCTCTGATATCGCCGCCTTTGTGACCCCTGACCACTTACTGTCATGGCTTTTGGAATGAGAAATGCTCCTGCCACCTTCCAACGTCTTATGCAGATGTTCCCCAACGCAAAGTATACCTTGATGATGTGGTCATCTTCTCCAATGACTGGGATGAGCATGTTTCCATTTTGAAAACTGTATTTCAAAGGTTACATGGAGCATCTCTAACGCTTAACCTTGCAAAATGTGAATTTGGAAAGGCAATGGTTACATATCTTGGCAAGAAGTTTGGCCTTGGGCAAGTGCGTCCAGTGGAGACTAAGATGGATGTGATACTGGCATATCCTGTCCCCTTAACAAGACGTGAAATGTTTTCTAGGAATGGTTGGTTACTACCGATGTTTCTGCAAAAACTTTTCTATTGTGGTTACTCCCCTAACAACTTTGTGTAGCTCTGCAGTCCCCTTTGTGTGGACCAGTGAGTGAGAAGAGGCTTTCAAAGCAGCTAAATCTCTTCTCTGCAGTGCTCCAGTCCTGGCCACTCCTGATGTCACTAAGCCATTCAAGCTGGAGGTGGATGACTGTGCTAAAGGTGCTGGTGCAGTACTACTTCAAGATGGTGAGGATGGGGTGTGCCATTATGTAAGTTACTTTTCTGCTAAGTTCAAACCTCGCCAGATGAATTATTCCACCACTGAAAAGGAAACTCTTGGAATGCTCTTGGCCTTACAACACTTTGAAGTGTATGTTGGTTCTTCTTCTCCAGTGACCGCGTTTACTGATCATAACCCCATTTTGTTGTCACAGATGTACAACCACTGTGATTTATAAACTAACAGTATTTCAAAGTCTATTCCTTGAGCTACTGGGAGCTTGTTACATGCAGTGGTGGCTGCATGTAGGATTTCCCCCCCTCCATTTCAGGTTGCTGCTGAGCTCCGGCAGGTTAAGCAGGCCCTGCTGGATTCACTCTGCCTCTTGATAAGCAGAGTATAAGGATAGCTGGAAAACTGGCTTCAGTGCCTCTTGGCCAATTGGGCAGCATGTGTGCTGCAGCTTTGTGGTGCTGTGATAGAGGATTTGTTGTTGGCTAGAACCCCTGGTTTTTGTTGTCATTCTCCCCTTTCTTTTCCTTTAGGTTCTCATCTTCACCTTTAAGTTTTCTTTAGATTATTCTTGAAGAATAAAACTTTAACTTTAACCTTCTGGTTTTGCCTCTTCATTTTTTCCCCCTGGTTTATTTATTGTTATAGCCCCCCTCCAGTACCCCTAGACGATGTAACAGAGCTAGTGAAGGACTTTATAACTGGGTTGATGTGCTCTATCTTCCTGGTTTTAGTGAGAACATCAGCAGCAGCGCTCTGGATCAACTACAGCTGGAGGTTTGATTTAAAAAAATTTTTTAAGGCACACCTGTGAAGACGCTGTTACAGTAATCAATGCGACTAAAGCAGGGGTCGGCAACACGCAGCTCTAGAGCCGCATGTGGCTCTTTAGCTTCCCTAGTGGCTCTCTGGAGCTTTTTCAAAAATGATTGAAAATGGAAAAAGATGGGGTGGGAAATATATTTTTTGTTTTCATATTTTTTCTGTAGGAGGACAAACATGGCACAATCATTCTTAACGTTTTCCAATGCTATAAAAATGTGTAGAATAAATATTAAATTAAAACATTTTCGTCAACAAAGATTTGCATCATAGTCTGTGGCACAGACTATAACGCAGGGCGGGGTGCGAGGCAGGTGGCTGTTGTAAACAAACTGATGAGTGTGTGGTGGGCCATGGATAGCAAAGGGGAAAAGAGTAAAATAGCTGAGGAGATTTTCTACAATTCATGGGCCGAATCATTTGCATTCACTGACAACGTGGAAGGATTACTTGAAGGTTTGCTCTGTAGCGAGAAGTTGTCAAATAACAAAAAGAGTACCGTACTTTCCGGGCTATAGAGGGCACCTTACTATAAGCCGCACCTAAAAATTTTGGGGGAAAAACAAACTGGAAACGTACATATAAGTTGCATGATTCAAAGTGTGGGGAAAATAATAGTGGCTTATAGTCTGTAAAATATGGTAATGTGGAAAGACATTTCCAAGGAAGGCGCTACATTAGCTGCCGCATCAAGATTAAAGTTACATCCTACATGCCTGATGTTCAGAAGCTGTCCAGTGATGTCTGCAAACAGAAGTCAAACACGTAGAACACAATCCTACCATAGGTACATATATTTAGTAACAAAGTGGTTGTTTTTATAAATTGATTAGTTTTATAAATTGATTAGCTCTAGTGATTGATTATGATAATTATCATTCATAATTAAGTGTTTATTTAACCTGCTTGACTACGAGGCGAGCGCAAAAGCTCCTTACCGAGATGCACCTGCATGATGAGGTTAACGCTGGTTCGTTAACCACTAACACACCGGCCAACCGGGATCACATACATAAAGTTTACAGGGAGAACAGAGCCTGTTGCTGGGCAGTGTGCTGAGATGTAAACGCCAAATATAATTCTTTGTTCACAAAGATAAATCATTCTCGCCGCTCCCTCAACGCGCACCTCTGAAAGCGCCACTATGAGTTATTCCTGCTGTTCACATAGAGCTGCGCAAGAAGAGCTAATGCGGTGGGTTTAAGCTCTTACTCTCATGTACAGTTCTCCAAAGAAACATAATTCCTCACAGGGGGTTGATGTAAATAAATATCCGTACAGGTCAGTCTGTGTTCAGTTTGAGTGAAAGGAGGCGCACGCCGATGTAAACTTAGATATAAAGAAGTGAGAGCGCAAGGCAATGCGCGGATGTGTGATTGGTCCGCGCTCCCGGCTTTAAATGCATGAACTATAAATCTATAAATAAACTATAAATCTTCACAGCAAATTCAAAAGTGTTAGATTTCCAGTGTAAGTGTTGTATGTTAAAAATGGTGTTAATTCAACACTTGTTTAGTCTAATTCAACAAGATGAGTGTTAGTTTCCCTAAAGAGTTTGTGTTATTCCAAAGAGTTAAATGAAAGCCATCCTGTCAAGTGTTGATTTCTAAATTAACACCAACACTAACTCAGTCTGGTGTTGATTTAGAAATCAACATAGAAGAGTTCATCCCACAGTTGTAACATATTTGTGATATCACTTCAGGGGAGGAGTTACAGGGGGTTTCAGGGGTGCAGTAGGCCCCTGGTCCAGGCCTAGGGGGGGCCCAGATGGGAGGCAAAATATGCCTTCACGGATCCAATTTTTTAATCATATCTGACAAGAGCTATAAAAGGATGGCACTCTCCTGTTAAAAATTGTACACGATACCCCAGTAGGTTATATAGTAGGGTGCCCAATTGTTGACTCACGGTTGCTAAAAACCTTACCAGACTGACTGATTTTAGTGACATAGTGGGTATAAAATATTGAATAAAATGTTCTGCTACATGACTGGCTTTAATTTCACTCTTACATTTAACTTTATGACACACAAAACTACAAATGAATCGTCCTTATTGTCTCCAAGTGCATTCTGGGTAAAGCTTGTCACCAACGTCATCATCAGTCACTTGGAAGCAAATGGCAAACTAGCTAAAGCAGTGTTTCTCAACCTTTTTTGGGCCAGCAACCCCATAGCCTTTATCCAGGTCCCCACCAAAGAATTTGTAGGCTACTTTACACTATCATTTTATTATTACTATCACTATTGTAGATGTTTTGATTTTTATGCTTGTTTCTGTATTTATCATCAAAAATAATTTCCCAGAGAACAAAAACAGCAATGTGAATAGAAATTATTTTCACAGGTGTCTACAAAAAATTCAATGAATGGACATTCAACTTAAAATCAGCAGGCCTAACAGCAGCCAATAAGTGGAAAAAAATTCTTATTTTGTGCCATTTTCTAGTTGCTAAATCTTGCACAAAATGACCAGATAAAAGATGTTCAACAATGCCAGTTTAAACTTTGATTTATTTGCAAAACGACTGAGCTTTGCAACATTAAAACATGGTTAGAACTCCAACTACATCAATCATAGCTTTTCTTCTCTTCAGTGTTTATGTCGGTTTCTGGTGGTGCAGCTCTGTGCTGCCTTCAGGAGAATGGGACATCAGAGTATCATCCATAAAATTTCACCCACATGGCATTTATTGTTCAAACCAGTGCCTTCATTAGAAAAAAAAAGTTCCAAGTCCTATTGAACGCCATACAAATATGAGACATGGATTATATCTATATATAGACCTGTCTAGGCCTGTCCCGATAAAACAAATTTAAACAGGATGAAATCTTACAAGAAGTAGTTGTTACTCAAAGCTGAATCCCTTTTTAAGAAAAGCTCGTCTGAGGTTCTTTTGTTCAATTAATCAATTAATCGCACGATAAATTAAACCTATCGACCTCATTTTAATTATCGGCTTTATCGTCTCTTCATGCCTTTTTTTCTTCCTGTTGATGACACTGAATGAAAAAAGGCTCAACTCCGGTGCTCTCCACTGACCCTCCCTTCCTCATTTCCTTAGTCTAATGTCCAGCGGACACTACACGAGTCGTCGGCAGATTGTCGGCCCATTTCCAAAACCTGAGAGACACAATAGCCGACAGAAATCCTAGGTGTAACGCTTCGATCGGGTTCGTCGTGCCGTGTGGTGTCCAGCCACATGGGCACAAAATAATGGCTACAAGTCCAGTTAACTAATTTTAAAATTAGGCATTAATCAGTGTTTTACTACAATTTACCTGTTATGCATGTGGCTAGAGTCAGCGTAAAGTCCTGACTGAATGAAAAACATTGTAACCTATTTATGTCACGATAACGAACAGCTGAAAAGTTACCGGGTTCATCAACTGCGGTAGCAATTTGGCTCCAACTCCTCCCCTTGTCATTTCTATATTCTTTGTAGGAAATGTTGAATAATGTTGTTTCCACATATCATCTCCAATGTCTGCTGGACTTTGGGTTTCCCCATGTCAGCTGTTTGGGATTCCCTTCTGTAATTTCCCCTCAGAAATCAGGGGGGTGAATCCACGCTTTCTGATTGGCTACCTTGTGAAAATTGTGTAGTGTGAACTATTGCATTAGGTAGTCGGATGTGCCCATCTTCTCTATTTAAATCTAGGCCAATATAGGCCAATATAGTACAAAGACTTCATAATCTGCACTCTTTTGGTTGAATGCAGTATGTATTTCCATTTTGGCTTCGTGTTGTTTAGTTTTTAATCAAGTAAGTTTTTTTTGTAATGGAGACTGAGAATCCATTTTATTTTTGTTTTTGGTCATTTTATTTATTTAGTTTATTAGTTCCAGTGTTGTGTTCTTTTGAAAATAAAGTGTATCTATCTATGCATTATCAGTCATTTCCATTAAATCAGTGTCAAAAGGTCTTGAAACAATATCATCGTTTATCGCAATTATTTTTTAGACAATCGCTCAGCAAAATTTGTAATCGAGACAGGCCTAGACCTGTCTATTGATTTATAGATTAATAGTTTTACTGGACAGAAATTACAAAGAACAAATCTGGTTCTTGATCAAATCCTAATGAGTCAAATTGAAAGTGTCATGGAGTCATCAGCCTCATGACATTAACACTGATATGAAAAATAATATTGAAGAAATAAATATATCAAGTCTAATTCAAAACATAAATAAGTGATAAGTTCTCTACTGTTATGGTCTGTAAGATATATTTATTCTCAGTATTAGATATGGTCTCAACAAACCCATGGCATTTCAATAATATTTTACCTTTATCTGGAAATGGTGTCTGTTTATTCTTGCCATAGAGTCCTCTGTATTAATTATTGTTCAAAAGATTTTGTCATACCACTTTATTCCTCTGTATTTACTTTAGTTTCTTAGTTAATTTTTGCATTTTGTTCATTCATTTCCATTTAGTTTCCTTTGATTAGTATCGTCCTCTCTCGGTTTATTGCTATGTCCATTTTAGTTTCTGTCCTGTTGCTAGATATATTTGATCATTTATTGACGCTCACCACCAGTAATCTTCACTCATCGCCTGCTGCGCCGCCTAATCGTCATGTGTTTCACATCATGTGTTGATTTTTCACTGTTCAGCATCAGATTCTGTTTTTATGCCATAATTCACATCTAGTTTGTCGCTCCGTTTTATGTCCCACTTCTCCTGTTTCAGAGTTTTGCGCAATGTGCTCGTCATTTTTTTTTTTTTGACCCCCTAAGGTGCAGGGCGGTCAGGAAGCGTATCGATGGGGAAAAGGCAGACTGGCATACACCTTTTAAAACAATGGAAACAATTTTAGTATTCTGATTATTGAAATTTAAAAGTGCTGTGGTACCGTTGTTCTATCACACCTGTTTCATACCGGACCACTTACAGCACCGGTGTTAACGCTATAAAATGAACGTTCTCTATCATGGAGGGATTTCTTTATTTAAATGGGTTCATTTTTCAGAGGGATTCAAAGTGAGGGTATCGTGATTTTAGTAATTACATGTTTATAAGAGCGATTTTCTGTTGTCCTTCCATGGAAGCGTGCAGCTTTCAAACTGAAATAAAACACTTTTTAATATAAGTTACTGCTTTGACATGATCACAGAACTGCCAAAACAAAATATGTGCAAAAATCCTCAATAAAACATAAAATATTTGAAAATCAGACAACAGACAAAGTGAATTACAGCAACGTCATCAACCGGTGTAGCGTTGACCTGATGCGGTAAAGCTACCAGTAGCAGGAGCGCGGAGCTGCGCGAATAAGCTGCAAACACTGAAGAGGAGAGCTACCATCGATACAGTTGCAGCCATGCATGTTTTAATGTTACACAATGCAAGTTGCTCAAAGTCTAAACTGGTATTATTTTGCATTTAAGGTGCAAAGTTTACCTTCGACCAAACGCCCTCCAGAGGAATTTTCCGTTTATGCAAGAGTATCGATTCATATACATAGTTCGCTTAACGTACGTTTATTTGTTTGGATATCACTGTATAAAACTGTTTATTATCTTAACCGAACATTAAAACTGTCAGAAAAATCTGGAGGCCATTTGAGTTAACATTATTTAGCTGCGGAGGTCGTTTTCTTTAAGTTTTTGGCTGTAGACTGCAAAACGGGGTAGTGGCTGTGCTGGACCGCTGGCTTGATCTATACCACAGGTGTTAAACTCCAGTCCTGGACCATTGTCCTGCAACATTTAGATGTGCGCTGCTGCACCACACCTGAATAGAATAATTAGGTGACAACAGTTTGGCGCAATGTGGGCCATCCCGTCCTTCCAAACAGACTCCAGGACGTGTCATGGATGGTGGCTCATGCGATCCTCCCGGTCAGAGCCGTTATGCACTCCTGCGGCATGTCTGCGGCGTCCATCTGCCCCCGACCCGGTTGTGGCGCACTGGAGTCTGTGAGGCACCTGCTGTGGGAATGCAGCGCTGCTAGGGACCTGTGGGCAAAGGCCGGCTCCTTGCAATTCCCATACTTGCCAGCAAGGGAGGTCCTTGATACGCTAGTGCTGTACGAGGTGAGCCACCAGAAAAGGGTGAAGAGGGACTTCACAGAGATGTGGCTCACCCTGGTCACCATCAAAGACGCCATATGGACCTCCAGAAACTTGCTGGTAAGCAGGCGAAGGCAGATGCCCCCCGTGGCTGTGATCCGAATGGCGGCAGCAAGAAGGTAAACGACTAGAGCTGCAGGTGGCGCGCCAAGGACACAGCCACAAAGAAGAATCGCCTGCGCCTCCATGGACGAAGGAGCCGGCGCTCCACGGACAGAGGTCCCAGCAGCGGCGGCCTGGCTCTCCAGGTGAGGCAGGAGGGAAGGAGCAGCAGGGGGGGTTTCCCCTCTGAGCACCAGCCCCGTTTGGAAGGACGGAACAGCTCCAAACTTTGTAAGGAATCACCCCGGTCCTGCTCAACTTTTAACATACAGAGTTTGGTTTTAACATCCTTGTTCTTATCTTCTTTTAGTTGGAATTGATGTGATAAATTGTATTTTACTTATTTATGCAAAAGAGAAATTTCTGTATGAATGTGTGATGTCATAAATTGTCCTAAGTAACAAAATATTTCGAAAGAAAAAAACTAGGTGATTAGCAGGACTCTGGAGAACGTATCTATGCATTGAGGAGGCAATTGAGCCATTTGACTCGGGTGTTTTGTACCTGTGGCATATCTAAAAACTGCCAAAATGTTTTTTTATTATTATTATTAGTATGTCATTTTGGTGACTGAAGCCTGTTATGATGACTTCAACACATTTCTTCAGAAGGTTGGCATGACTTTTAATGCTGTCCAACAATGTTTCTATAAGCTGACTAATTTCTTTAGTAATTATTTCTGACTTTTTAATGCTTTATCTTGTAAACCGGGTGGGCAGAGTAATTTGAATGAATATGATGGTGACACACACAGGTGGGTCTGATTAGTTTTGCTCTCACTTCTTTTTAAAATATTTATTTATTATACTAATGTTTCTGCTATATTTCCTGTTTTTTTTCTTCTAGGCTGGTAGTCTTTCTCCTTCATGTTGGTTAAAAACAAGAGCAGCAAAAAAGACACTTCAACAACAGTGATCACAAGACTATTCGTGGCCGCTTTCAATTAACTTTCAAAGCTTCACCTTCAGTGCAAAGTACCGTGAGTATTGTATACTGTCAGTGCTGTTTGATGTTTTGAAATACAAGTAGATTATATACTGCAACTGGTGCTGGTGTTTTTGTAGATTCAAGTGGCATCTAATGTCTTTTAAAATGAATTTGGGGATTATTGATGCTGGGGAAAAAGGTTTTAATTGCTCTAGTGGCTTTTATTTGGTAGTAAATTTACCAAAAAAAAGTGGGCAATGAGAGAAGGGGAAGACTGGGAAGCGAACCCATGACTGCCGCATTGAAGACTAGAGCCTCCACATGTGGGTTGTGCTTAACCCCTGCACCACCACAACACACTCTGCCTGTAGTATTTTAAAAGTCATATTTCTATGTTGATATATACTTTACACTGTTCTGTGTTAGATTAACACGTTCATAGTGTTAACTTTTGACAAAATACACCAGTGTTGGGTTAGTCAACACTGAAGTGTGTTCAATTTCAACTACTGTGAGTGTTGATTCAACTATATCACAAATAACACTTTCAATAGTGTAATTTCTACACCATCCAGAGTGGACCAATATAGACACTTTCAAAGTGTTGAATTCAACTCTGTAGGAGTTGACTGAACACTTCCAAATTTGCTGTGTTTTAGGAATAAATCTGCTCCACCAGTGAAATGCTCAGAGCAACAGAGACTCTTGCAATCTGGCTTAAAAAAAATAAAAATAAAATTATTATCCCAAAAACAAGGAACGCTTAGCCTGGTGGAGGGGGATGGGTGGTGGGAGCTAGTAAAATATGTCATAATATTTTCGGGAAACCTGTGGGAAACCTTGATGTTATTGTGTTCAATGACATCAAGGTTTCCCACAGTGTTCAATGACATCAAGGTTTCCCACAGTGTATTATAAGACATATTTTACTAGCACCCACCACCCATCCCCCCTCCACCAGGCTAAGCGTTCTCCAGTGGTGGAGAAAGTACTCAAAAAATTTACTTAAGTAAAAGTACAAATACACAGTCAAAAATGTACTCAAGTAAAAGTAAAAGTACCACAATAACCTTTTACTTACAGTAAAAAAGTACTGGCTTTTAAAAATACTTAAGTATTAAAAGTAAAAGTACTTGCTGAATACATAACCTAATCGCTAATATCATTAAGTGTGCCGATCGTATTTAATTTTAATACATCAGAAATGTGCCCTTTTAATAAACAAAGCCACAGATTAAACATGTTCTTATTGTGTTTATTCTCTGTATAAACACAGAGAATAAACTCTGTGTTTATACACAGAGTTTCTTCTCTGTGTTTATTCTCTGTATAAACACAGAGAATAAACTGTGTGTTTATACACAGAGTTTATTCTATGAAATTTCTATGATTTCATAGAAATTATGATTTCTATGAAATTATAATTTCATAGAATCATAATTTCTATGAAATTATGATTCATAGAAATTATGATTCTATGAATCATAATTTCAGGGATGGCGACATCTTGTCTCCTGTCCTAACATAGCATGAACATCATTAGTGACATTTATTTAGAAAGAAATCCAACTGAAAGGGGATGGAAAGAAGGTGTGGGGGGGAGGACATGCAACCAAGGAGTTGCATGTCCAAGACCAGCGCCCCGCGCTAAATGACACAATAAAATTACGTTTACCTATCAAAATTGGTTCTCATATTGATCTGAAAGATCCACATTCCCATAAAAACACCTAGATATTAAATACTTAGAGCTGACCAGTATCAATTAAAACTCATTTCTTTCTGTTTTGCTTTCATCGCTGTGCTACAATCCGCAGAGATCTGTCAGGACATCCCTATAAAAATAACGCCCTTGTCAGAATATTGCCCATGTCAGAAACCACAACTGTCTGCACCATTAAACCATGAAACATAGCAATTAACGGTAAACAACGTTCAACTATGAACACTGTCCAACGGCGCAACAAGCAAGAAGTAACCAAGCAGAAGGAGCACCGTGAATGTTCTCATCCTCCCTCCTGCTGCGATGTTTGCCATCATGACAGGAGACGAAATCAATCAATGAGCAATGAGAATGCTCTGTGTCTATACATTCAACTTGTACTTATTCGCCGATTAAATAAATGTGTGTGTATATATATATATATATAGCTACTGCAGTGTACACAAGAACAAAGAACGGCTCTCAGTGAGGCTTCAGTCCTTTAGGACTTAGTAAAGATCCGTCCAGAAGAATCGGACGGATCTTTACTGAATGTCATATCACTATATTGCACTTTGGTCACAGCGTTGTCCCATACGACACCTCAGTCAACACACAATAATTCAGCGCATGAGTGACAACTTTTTTTCATCGTGGATGTAACATATGTGTCTCTGTACAGCTAGCTTTGCTAGCATCATGTCCACAGCTCTTACCTTTCTTTAAGCTTTCCTTCCAAGTGACACTAAAAGTTGGACGAAGTCCCCACCGTCTGTGAAAGCAAAGCGCTGCTGATTTTACATGTAGCCCTATCTTATGATTTATGCAGCTATTATCGATTAGACAAACATCTTCTCCCGTTCAAAGGAAACCACTGCACATTTCTTGGAGCTCCACGTGCGAGTAAAGGGGGAGGTGATGGGTGACAACATGCACACAAGTGACATTATTGCTCGGATTTTACGGCGCCACCTTAAGTCCCCGAACTTCACATTTTTACGGAAAAAAAGCTCAATGCGAATTGGATGTAACGAGTAATGCTGCAGTTTTCTAGAAATGTAGTGAAGTAGAAAGTACAGATACTGTAAAATGTAGTGGAGTAAAAGTAGAAATTATCCATTATTAAATCTACTTAAGTAAAGTACTGATACACGAAAACTCTACTTAAGTACAGTAACAAAGTACTTGTACTTGTCAAAAGTGTTAAAGTGATTGGTAATTGTTAAACTTTTTAACTATTGAAACAATTTTTTCAATAATTTTGCTGATGAATGGAAGGTTGAAGATCAGCCTGTAATTCTGCAGTAGTGATTTATCCAGATTGTTTTTTTTTATCAGTGGTTTGATAACCGCTGTTTTTAAACCCTGGGGGAAAACACCTTGGGCCTCATGTATAAAGCTGTGTGCGCACAAAAAATGTGTGGCACCATATTTTACGCACAAGTCGGAATGTATAAAAATTAACTTTGCATCAAAGTTTGCGTAAATATACACACACTTTTTCACTGGCGTAAAAATGTGCGGCAGCCACGCAAACTTTTTCTGTGGACAATATAAAACTACAAAACGTCAAAACTCACCTAAATACACTGAAATCTGACGACATTCAGTTATTTAGACCAAGAAGCATCAAACCCGATGTTTTTTTCATGATTTTAATATTTTATTGTTTAAAGAAAGGTAAATGATTCAATTGAATCTCATTTATCCTCAGACAATAACATAACACCCACACAAAATAAAGAAAATAAAAATAAAAAGATGCGAAAACCTCACTCTAATGTAAATAGTACTCTTCCTCAGTTTTTGTCTCAAAAAGATGCAACACATTGGTCTGTGCACCAGAGCGCATGAAATGCATCTATGGGGTAATTTCATTCTCACTAAAAAAAGAAAACAGGGTTGGATCAGCAGATTATCTCCAAACAGGTTTGAATATTTTAAGGTGATCAAAGTGTGTATACAATCACACATACATAAGTAGCTGTGCCAGGGGGCACACCTAATACGTGGCACAACGTAATTGTGGCACAGCGCTTTGGCTCTGATGGAGAACATTTCCAATGGAAGGATTCAGAGGGAGCGATTGATCAGAGATCATATTGGTCTGCTGGGAAATGTTGATGATGGTTTATTAGCGTTTAGATTGCCTGGACTGATTATCCTGGAGCTCCGAGTAGAACTTAAAGAAGGAGCCGTGTGGTACCAGTACTGGTCCAGCTGCAGTCATCCTTCAGTGGAGCCGCTCGCTTTGTGAGAATGTGCCTTTATGGACGGAAAGCATCTCTATTCTGTAAATGTACAACTTCTGCACATCATTCTACTATTTAGCATAAACGTTCACATTTCCACTCAAAAGGCTCTCTGACAAGCTGTCATTCTTTAAATCCCTGCTGGATGTGTGACTGTTCAAACAGGCATTTGCACGATCTCTTATTTATTTTTTTAATTTGGATTTTTTTTCTTTAAAATTTATTATTTTTGTTTTTGTGACGTGACCTTGTGCCCTGAAAGCACATTTTACATAAAATATAGAATTATTATTATTATTATTATTATAAATACTTATACTGCTACAAGCAAGGATGTTGCCATGGTTATTGCTTCACGTGATGGCAGACTTCCGGGTATTTATATGAATTTACATATGTATTTAAGGGTGGCGACAGTGCGGGAGAGCAGCTGCGCTCTATTTCCCTCCAATTAGGATTTATAAAGGAAAGGTGCGCAGCCACGTGCGTGCGCACGGCTTTATGCATCCAAGTTTTTTTGTGCGCAGCACTTTTCTAAATTTTTCCGTACGCCAAGTTTTAGTGTGAAAACTGCTCACTCTTTTATGGATGAGGCCCCAGATGAGAAGGATGAGTTTACTGTTTGAGTCAGATCAGATGGAATAACAGACAGAACTTTCTTAAGTTGTGGATATTTTATCAAGACATCATTGAGTGGAGTTTAATTTATTTATAATTTATCCTAAATTTGTATAGTTAAGTAGTTGAAACTGAGTCATTATTTATGTTTTGTTATGTTTGTACATAGCATTGGTACTAGATTTAGATTTATGTGCAGATTAATCCTCTAATTTTTTTAATTTTTTCTTCAAAGAAGTTAGAAAATTTATTGCAGGCCGTGTTTGATTGGAGTTCAGGTGGTACAATCACAGGAGGGTTTGTGAGCCTGTCAGCTGTTGCAAATAAAGCTTGAGCATTGTTAATGTTTTTGTTTGTTTGTTTTGGATGAAAAAAAACTTTCTTCACCTCAATGAGAGCAAAACTCAAGTTCTGTTATTTGGTCAAAAACTTCAGACTACAAACTCAGATCAGATTCTTGGTTCTTTAGCTCGGTCTTATCAAACCTCTGCTAGGAATCTTGGTTTCACTTTTGACAGCTTTTTAACGTTAGACAAACAAGTTAGTTCTGTCGTTAAGTCGAGTTTTTACCACCTTCGGCTTTTAGCAAAAGTTAAATCTTACTTCTGTTTTAAGGACTTTGAATGACTCATCCATGCCTTCATAACAACTCCTCTGGATTACTGCAACTCTTTATATAGAGGGATGGATAAATCACAGATTCAGCGACTTCAACTGATCCAGCACGCAGCAGCACGGCTTCTCACAGGAAGCATGACCATATAACACCAACTCTGGCATCTTTACACCGGTTGCCTGTGTAACCCGTAATTAGTCAATTAGTCAGACTTTTATTTTTACGGGCCCACTTCCTGTTTTGCCCCCAAACTCTTCAACTTATTTAAAGCCCCGCCTCAGCGCAGTTTAAAACACCACCTGTTCCACTGTGATTGTGACTGGCTGTTGGCGTCTTGCTGATCATCTCTCCTTGGAAAATTCACCCAAATCTCTGAAAGTGATTTGAACTATTGGTGAGTTTGCTTTTTTGATAGCAGTATTGTTCAGCATGAAAGTTTTGCTCGATTGCTCATTGGAGCATTTTTTTATTAGAACTGTGGCAGTTGTTACCTGGGCTGTCACCAGGATTCAGCTGATCGCAGTCTAGCACTCTCTGCTGAAAGGTAATTGATAGTTTTGTGAAAGATTTCATTACTTTTGTAATGAAATTGATTGAAAATAGGATGTAGCTACATTTAAATTGATATTGCGCAGTATATTTTCTTTTTCCTCACACTGCTTGAGTATTTTGAGTTGATTTATTTTCTCTTGATTGATATTTTGAAAGTGAACTTTGATTTCAACTTTAACCTTAAATTGATTAGTTTGAAATATGATTATTCTTTTTGTTTATCTAAATTATGGTTAAGTTAACCTGACTGAAATGTTTAGTTTAATTATTGAATTTGATATTTATTGTATTTGTGTGTTTGCACATACTTATTGTTGATAAACCGCCTAATGGGTTTTTTTTTTTGGCCTTTTAGGTCGGGTTTTTTTTTGATGGATCAGATTCTCAGATCATCTTCTGAGCAAAGGATGGCGAGCTAAGGACAAGAACTTTGATCTTTTGAATTTATTTATTTTAATTAATTTGACCCTCATTGTGTATTTGTAATTGTTTGTTGTTGTTTTTTTCCCCCCCTATCATCAATACAAAAAACACCAAAACTAAAACAGTGATTGTCTTCATTCACACCTCAGGCTCCTTCAAGAACCATCTTCTGATACTGCTTTTGTAGCCGCAGTTAGCTGCGTAGCCCATAACTGTTACACCTGTTTTTTATCGAATAGATTTTAAGATTCTTTTGTTAACTTATTAAGTTTTAAATGGGTTAGCCCCCCCTTATCTTCGGGACCTTTTAAATTTCCGGTCTGTGTCCAGAACTTTAAGATCTAATAATCAGTTATTACTGACAGTTCCTCGGACTCGACTTAAGAGTAAAGGAGATCGAGCTTTTTCTGTTGCTGCTCCTGTTTTATGGAATAACTTACCTTTCCAGATTAGATCTGCCCACAGCCTGGATCATTTTAAATCGCTTCTTAAAACTCATTTTTACTCTTTGGCATTTAATTGATGTATTGTTTTGTGCTCTGTTTTGTTATTTGTGTTGTCGTTCTTGTACAGCACTTTGGTGCAGTTTTATACCTGTTTTAAAGTGCTATATAAATAAATTTGATATTGACATTGTTTATGATTTCCACAAAGAACTTTTCCCTTGCATGTGTTAGTGTAGAGTGATAGCTTTCCAGTCTCTCTTTATAGATTTCATAACAAACATGAAGTTGAGTTTCATGCCATTAACGTTTGGCCCTACAACGAAGTCTTCTTGCAGATCCAACTATTTGCACATATCCTCCTGGAAACTTGTACCTACCAGACACAATCTTCATTTTAATGGGAGCAATGGAAATGTACTTACATTAGTTGGGTTTGTGTTCTGGCTTGCTCTGTCACAAACTGGTAGCTCCATTTTAACGTAGAGTGTGCTTCTGTCTGGTCTTTAGCAGAGGAGAAGGTGAGAAAGCGCAGCGTCTCCATGGCAAGCGAGAGGTGAGGGGCGTGTCTCAGTGACTCTTCATAGTAGAGGTATACCCCTACAACAGGTGAACCGTAGTTTTGAGTCCACAGGACATCGCCTGAATAGCAAGATCACGAACACTTCAAATCCCTGCTTGACGGCTGAGATAAGAGTCAGGAAATGTATAATCCACACAGATCCTCCTACCTGATTCCCGGTCAACGGTCACCACCAGACCATCACCACTAGACACCAGATGAGCCATTTCTGGAGAAAGATTACTTAAAGTTAGTTCTAGGACTTGGCAGTATAACATTGTGTACTGCTCTCTTCATTAACAGAGGAGAAGGTGAGAAAGTGCAGCGTCTCCATGGCAAGCAAGAGGTGAGGGGCACCCTAGCAGAAAGTGCCTTAAAAAAACAACTGCAACCAAATATCTTGTGAAGTCAACAAAGTCAGGAATTCCAGACCAGACCTTTATGCAAAAGCACCAAGAAACTTATTGTTTAAATATATCCTTTGTGATGGTCTAAAACATAAGAAAAGAAAATACAGTGAGTTTCATGGTTGTAATTTGATAAAGTTTAAAAAAGTTCAACAGATACAAATATTTTTTGCAGAAGTTGTTGAACAAACTATTGGTTTAACTTTGTGAATCTGTGCATAGAGACGTACTGTAGCTTTGCTTCTCATCATAAGGATGAGCAGAGTAATCGTTGTACGTAGCGTTCCATCGAAGCTCTTGTATCTTAGTATCAAACATGGTAACCATATACTCTGGAAACAAGGAGAAACACTCATTAACTTCAGACTAATTGAGTCAGGCTCACATGAGCCTGGCTCCTGAAGTGCTGTGTGTG
The DNA here is from genome assembly GCF_904066995.2 of Poecilia reticulata. Classification (NCBI taxonomy): domain Eukaryota; kingdom Metazoa; phylum Chordata; class Actinopteri; order Cyprinodontiformes; family Poeciliidae; genus Poecilia; species Poecilia reticulata. The sequence continues at coordinate 631,877 of NC_088830.1, read as the reverse complement.
TGCGCGACAGACCGGTGCGTCCAATGTAGAGCAAAGGAGTGTTGGGACAGATGGACTCAGAGGAGGAGGTGGTTAAACTTGTTTGCTTTTCGCCCGTTTCAGGATCCACTACAAACCACACGTCATGTTTTTTTCCTGTGTAAACATGCACGTACGCACGCACGTACACGCACACACACACACACACACACACACCAAGAAGGAAGGTTATCTACAAACAGCAGAAAGGTGTGTTTATACAGCACTATGCTGTAAAAGTAAAACTGTATGGTTTGCTTCCTTCTTAGGAAGCAAACCAAACGTCTGGCTCTTGCCAGACGTTTCTCCAACTGTATCACACACACTCTCTCTCTGTGTCACTCTCTCATCAAGAGACAGTTTTAGCTCTACCTGGTTCAAATTCAATAAAGGAATGCTGTTATTACATTTATGCAATAACATGTTTATTTTCTTATTTAAAAAAAGTAATATATATTCTAATATTGCAGGAAAATGGCTAAAGAGGTTGAATGAAAAATCTGTTGAATATGCCAATTTTTTAATCCGATTAATCATCAGAATAATCAATAGAATAATCGATTAATAATAAAATCGTTACTTGTCGCTCTAGCAGAAAGTGAGCAAAAAAGCAGCCAAAGTCCAGAAAAAAACTATTAACAAAAAACTTAAGAAAGTTTAAAGAACTGTGATGATCAAGATCACCTAACATAATCAAAGAAGTTCAGTCTCCATGGGAGAAATATAAAATGAAATTAGGAATGACCCTAGACTTTTGAAAAAGTATTTGTCTTCTTTTAGGACAATTTACAATGAAAGAAAGATCAGAAATTGATGGGAAATGTATAAGATCAGACCTGTGTAGAGCATGCCATCAGAGCTTCTGCAGGGGGAGGATTGAACCAGCTCTGGGATGGTAAAAGGCAGTTTCTGTGGAAAGAGAAAACCGTCATGCTTGTTTTGACAAAAAAAATAAAAAATACAAAAGAAAATGTGACACAATATAAACAATCTTACCATCAAGCCCTCCTTATATTTTCCACCAAGGACGTACAAACTGCCATCGTTAGGATCTGGGAGAAAACCAGGCCTACATTTTAGAAACAGAAACAAAACAGTTAAACCTGTCAAAAATCTTTATAATTTCTAACATTATTGCTTTGTTAATAATTAGTCAATTACAAATCACCAAAAAGTTCCAGACAAATATGGCATTTAAACAAAAGATCAGCCAAACATAATGTAAGGAATACAGTGTTTCCCCCAGTGTATTATAAGCCTGGCGGCCAGCCAAGCTTTGCTAGGTCCCCCACCAGGCTAAGCGTTGCTTGTTTTTATTTTTAGAAAAATTACTAATTGTAGAAAAAAAAAAAAAATCGCTTTTTTTTTTTTCTTTTGATAAATCTTTAAGTCGGACTGCAAGCATCTCTGTTCTGAGCGTTTCACTCGCGGAGCAGATTTATTTCTAAAAGGTTAGAAATAAGTTTATGCATTTAAAGCTGGAGAGCGGAACAATCACACAGATGCGAAAGAAGCCGTTTCTGCAAGCACGCCACAAACAGAGCCGTTTGAGATGTGCAAAAGCACATTTGGACGAGCCAGCTTCATTTTGGAATAAGGTCCTGTGGACTGATGAAACAAAGATTGAGTTGTTTGGTCATAAAAAAAGGTGTTATACCTGGCAGCAAAAAAACACAGCATTTCGAGAAAAACACTTGCTACCCACTGTAAAATTTGGTGGAGGTTCCATCATGCTTTGGGGGTGTGTGGCCAGTGCCGGCACTGGGAGTCTTGTTAAAGTTGAGGGTCGCATGGATTCCACTCAATATCAACAGATTTTTGAGAATAATGTTCAAGAATCTGTTACGAAGTTGAAGTTACGCCGGGGATGGATATTTCAGCAAGACAATTATCCAAAACACCGCTCCAAATCTACTCAGGCATTCATGCAGAGGAACAATTACAATGTTCTGGAATGGACATCCCAGTCCCCAGACCTGAATATCATTGAACATCTGTGGGATGATTTGAAGCGGGCTGTCCATGCTCGGCGACCATCATACTTAACTGAACTGGAATTGTTTTGCAAAGAGGAATGGTCAAAAATACCTTCATCCAGGATCCAGGAGCTCATTAAAAGCTACAGGAAGCGACTAGAGACTGTTATTTTTGCAAAAGGAGGATTTACTAAATATTAAAGTCACTTTTTTGTTGAGGTGCCCATATTTTTGCACCTGTCAAATTTTGTGTTAATGCGTACTGCACATTTTCCGTCAATCCAATAAACCTCATTTCAATACTGAAATATTACTGTCTATATTAGTTATTAGATATATCAAACTGAAAAATCTGTTACAAACATCCAAATATATAGAGATAAAAATAATTAAGATTAATAGGGGTGCCCAAACTTTTTCATATGACTGTATGGACCAATATTGAGCGTATATAAGGAGAACCGGATTATAAGGCGCACTGTCGGCTTTTGAGGAAATTGAAGGTTTTTAGGTGCGCCTTATAGTGTGGAAAATACGGTATTTGTGACGTCACTTCAGGGGAGGAGTTACAGGAAGGGTGGGGGGTGCAGCAGGCCCCTAACCCAGGACCAGAGAGGGGCCCAGATGGGAGGCAAAACATGCCTTCAGGGATCCAATTTTTTTAATCACATCTGACTAGAGCTGTAAAAGGATGGCCCTCTCCTGTTAAAAACTGTGTACAATGCCCCAGTAGCTTATATAGTAGGGTGCCCCATTGTTGACTGATGGTTGCTAAAAACTTTACCAGACTGACTGATTTTAGTGACATAGTGGGTGTAAAATATTGAATAAAATATTGTGCTTACATGACTGGCTTTATTTTCACTCTTACATTTAACTTTATGACACACAAAACTACAAATGAATTGTCCTTATTGTCTCCAGGTGCATTCTGGGTAAAGCTTGTCACCAACGTCATCATCAGTCACTTGGAAACAAATGGCAAACTAGCTAGAGCATTTCTACGGACTAGGTTAACATGATTTGAATTTGTGTTGTTTCATCATTAGTGATCATCATTAGATTTCATCATTAGCCTGATGTTTGTTGTTTTCTTGGTTTGTTGTACTTCATGTCAGATGGATTTCAGAATGACATAGTCGAATAGTGTGGTGATGAATCTTGGTAGCTCCGCTGTTGCATGTTGTAAAGTTAAATTATCATGAGCTTTATTATTTGGGCTCGGTCATTAGCCCCGTCCCCGAACAAGTCGGTCCAACGCCGACTTGTTCCGCTACTGCGTCACATGTTTGCCTGAGGAGCAGAGGCAGCAGAATGGCTGGAGCTTATTATAACAAGGTAAGTTCCATGTTAAAATGATCATGTGTCAACAATTTCACTGACAGAGTCACAAAAACTCTGACGGAGTTGACAAAATACCAAACTACCTCAATTTATATTATGTTATTCTGAAGGAGGCCATATTGTAGCTCATCAGGTCCATGAAATCTTTACATTATACCAAAATTAAGTTTTTGTTTCACAAAATGTCATCAAAGTTTTGTAAATTGTCAATTATGGTGTTGACACATCATGGTTGTGACAAACAACTTAGGAATAAAAAAAAGAAAAAAACTAAAGAATAACATAAGCTAACCAGAGCTAACTCGCCCTCTTAGCAAAGGAAAAGGAAGGAAGTGGTCATGGGGTCCTCAGAAATTCTGGTGCCCCCCAATAATGCCTGATTTTTTTACATTCTTTTCATTTCTGACGGTGTTGACAAAAACTAGGGACAAATTTCAATGGAGTTGGAAAATATATAAAAATTATTTTTAATTCAATTTATTGATACTTTTATAATTATTTATATGACTACTTATACTTAATTGTCATAATATATAATTTTAGTATTTCTTTAATTGTTTTAAACTCTTATAATGTATTGAGTTCTGCTCCTGGACAAGGAATTTTAAAGACACCAGCCACCAACTACAAGGTATAAAATAAAAAAATATTCAGCAAACACCAGGAAAATATACATTGTTGTGCTCACATGACCCAGGTTAGTTTAGTCAGATATTTGAAAAAAATATATTTTGTGTATATTTTATTCAAATTTTGTGCTTTATCCATAGGACCCGTTTTGTCCCTATCCTCAAGAATCACTGGGAGGCATTAATTTTCTGTTTACGCAAGAGTATCGATTCATATACATAGTTTGCTTAACGTACGTTTATTTGTTTGGATATCACTGAATAAAACTGTTTATTATCTTAACCGAACATTAAAACTGTCAGGAAAATCTGGAGGCCATTTGAGTTACATTATTTAGCTGCGGATGTCGGTTTCTTTAAGTTTTTGGCTGTAGACAGCTAAATGGGGGAGTGGCTGTGCTGGACAGTTGGCTTGATCTATTCCACAGGTGTTAAATTCCAGTCCTCCAGTCCTCACTGTCCTGCAACATTTAGATGTGCCCCTGCTGCACCACACCTGAATAGAATAATTAGGTGATTAGCAGGACTCTGGAGAACGTATCTATGCATTGAGGAGGCAATTGAGAAATTTGACTCTGGTGCTTTGTACCTGTGGCATATCTAAAAACTGCCAAAATGTTTTTTTATTATTATTATTAGTATGTCATTTTGGTGACTGAAGCCTGTTATGATGACTTCAACACATTTCTTCAGAAGGTTGGCATGACTTTTAATGCTGTCCAAAAATGTTTCTATAAGCTGACTAATTTCTTTAGTAATTATTTCTGACTTTTTAATGCTTTATCTTGTAAACCGGGTGGGCAGAGTAATTTGAATGAATATGATGGTGACACACAGGTGGGTCTGATTAGTTGTGCTCACACTTCTTTTTAAAATATGTATCTATTATCCTAATGTTTCTGCTATTTTTCCAGTTTTTTTCTTCCAGGCTGGAAGTCTTCCTCCTTCATGTTGTTGAAAACAAGAGCAGCACCAAAGACACTTCAACAACAGTGATCACAAGACCATCTGTGGCCGCTTTCAATGAACTTTCAAAGCTTCACCTTCAGTGCAAAGTACCGTGAGTATTGTATACTGTCAGTGCTGTTTGATGTTTTGAAATACAAGTAGATTATATACTGCAACTGGTGCTGGTGTTTTTGTAGATTCAAGTGGCATCTAATGTCTTTTAAAATGAATTTGGGGATTATTGATGGCCAGTAGTTTCTGGGGGGGGAAAAGGTTTTAATTGCTCTAGTGGCTTTTATTTGGTAGTAAATTGACAAAAAAGTGGGTAATGAGAGAAGGGGAAGACTGGGAAGCGAACCCATGACGGCCTCATTGAAAACTAGAGCCTCCATATGTGGGTTGTGCTTAACCCCTGCACCACCACAACACACTCTGCCTGTAGTATTTTAAAAGTATACTTTACACTGTTCTGTGTTAGATTAACACGTTCATAGTAAAGTATGGTAATTTTCTTGAAATAGCACATTTTCAGGAACAAGGCAATTCATAGTACTTTATATGAGTTAAAAGGAAATGCAAACAAAATAACAAACCAAAGGAAAGAAAACTAATCTAATGTTCTAAAGTATGTAAACTAAATGCTCCTGTTCAGGGCTGCTAAGTATCTAATTCCATTTCTAAATAGTGAGTACTCTACAGTTTCTGATAAAATAAGCTAAAAAGTGACTGATCTAATTCCTTTTCTGGGTTTAAGTGAGTACTCCACAATTCTAAGTTTGTTCTAAATCATTTTCTGGGTTAAAGTAATATAAACTAAGCAGTGACTGTTCCTGTTAAGTATTTCTGGATTCCAAGTTCGTAGTTATTCTAATTCTGATTCCATTTGTGGGCTGTATAATATTGATCTAAATGGTGCGTACGCCACAATTTCTGATATTACTAATAAACTAAAATAATCCTTTTCTGGGTTAAATAGGGAGTACTCCACCTAAAACAAAAAAGAGGAAGGGACACATTAGGGCAAATGGCAACATTCAGACAAAACAATAGGCAAAACAAAGACCCGAGTGATGCCGGTGACGTCAAAGGGCCATGAAGAAATGTTACTGAGCCCCTGGCAAAGTCCGATAGAGGTGTTATCAAGGCATGATGTCCTTAGGAGAGCTCAGCTTCGCATCTTCTTCAGTTTTGTCAGTTCTGTGATCATGTCAAAACAGAAACTTATATTAAAAGGTGTTTTATATCAGTTTGAAAGTTGTCACCCCAAATGAGAGCCTTGCCACCCCTGCTGCCACCCCAGCTGGCAACTATGATTTCAATAAATGGTTATGAGAAATCGGACATTAAGCGCATGGATCTCTTTATTCAGACAACATTGAATGCAACACAATGTAACCTGACACCTACTGCTGAGTAGCGGGAAGTGCAAGAGAAGGATAGAGCTCGAGGCAGCAGCATTGATATGGATGGATATAAATTACTGAACTGGACATTACGTGACTTATCGTGCGCCACACCTGCGCCATTTCTGTCCATTGAGTCAACATTATGGGTGGTCAGAAAATCACCACAGTCACGCAAAGAATCTGAAAAATGGACGCAATATTTAGCGGTTAATTCAACCCTATGAATTAGATAACAAGGGCTTCAGATTTAACAGGTGAGGAAAAAGTTTTAACTTAAAGAAAACATTGAACAAGTGAGCAGTGGATCAGTTATGCTAGCCTAACTGTTGCTAGTCTTCTATTTGATAACCTTAACATGTGCTGCGCAGTTAGGTGTGTTTTGGTTCCATTAGCACTAAAACAGGTCAACCTGCCCACCAAGTCATCAGTAGAGCAGGTGTTTAAATCGGCTAATCAAGCACTGCTGTGCTCAGGCGAAAATATATTAATAATGACAATATAGACATCAAGCCTAGCAGCATAATGTAACAGACTGAATGTTCTCTTCTGGTGTTTTTGCTACTTTTTTGTGTGGGAAATGTTTGTTTTTTGGTGTTGATACCCCTGATCGGTAATCTCTGCTCTATCTGCTCATTTAGCTGTTGTCTGACGGTTGCCATAGCAATGGGTCCGTGTAAAGTCGACACACAGAGCAAGAAAAGGCAGAATAGAAGTGGTGGTTGGTTCCGTTTATCAGCTTTATTGTACCTTTATTGTGGCGCACCGCAGCCGCTGTAATTCATAAAAGTTAAACAAGCAATAAAAACTGAACTAATCAAACTACAGCTCCTACAGCATATTTAAAATAAAACGATTGACCAATATAAGAGAAATTTGCCCCTTCTTGGATCTTGACAGAATTAACAGAAACAAAACTGCTTATAGATTTGTATCACGGAGAATTTATCGAACATCAGTTTTCTCCTCTTTATTTTAAGTCGTATTTAATATATCTGATAACAAATGATGGCGCTACTAATATTTTTGTGACAGATTTCTGCTCGTCCTGTATTGGGGTAAAATGGTTTTCTGGACATAACTCAATGAATCAGCGACTAATAGGTGCTGTCCAATCCAGTAATACATATCAATTAACAGGAAGTATGAAAGACATAAAAATAATTAACTATACTATATTAAGAAATGATATTTAATCCTCAGTCGTGAGCCGGCATGTCGTGCTTATCAGTGTCTCTCATGGTATGAAGTAGGTTATATAACTCAAAGGGTCTTTCCTAAGGACCCACACTGTTACTGTTGTATCTTTTTTTTTTTTTTTGCCCCAGCCTGGATTTTTACCCGGGTCTCCCAGGTGAAAGACTTGTGACTTACCCATTGAGCTATACAGTCAGCGCGAGCTATACGGCCCTCGGGGCAGTCACCCCCAAACTGGAGCAGTGGCTAAAACAGATCCCAGGAACAACATCAAACATCTCAGTCCAGAAATGTGCAGTTCTAAGCACAGCCAAGATACTGCGCAGAACTCTCAAGTCCCCAGGCCTCTGGCAGAGGACCCGAGCTCAGAGGATGAAAGAGAGAGACCACCCGCGGAGGGTGAGAAGGGATTTTTTTTTTTTAGCATATATATCAGTAATTCTTGAGAATAGGGACAAAATGGGTTTTAATTTTCACATAATTTATTTTTATTTCTCAACCTTATGTACAAAAAATATGACAAAAAATGTTTTGGAAATGTAAAGATGCTAAGGTACAGGCTCCCAGTTGCAACAATTTTTTTTTTAAATTTAATTTTTAATCAACCTGACATGGAAAGTTGTCATCACCATCTGACAAAAATAAATAAAAAATAATTTTTAATGACCATAATAGTGATATTTTTACTCATTTTACAGACATGCTTCTCAAGAAACAAAATATTAAAACAAAAAACAACAAAAGTCCATCTGACGGAGTTGACACTGCATGACGGAGTTGACACAGAACTGAAGGTGGTGACAAACTAGTGAGTAAAATGAAAAACTTGGTAAATGTGAAGTAATGCAATTTATGTAAAATACATTAAAATGAATTAATTGCACAACTCTGGAGTTGACAAAAAGCCAAACTACCTCAATTTATATGATGTTATTCTGACGGAGGCCATGTTGTATCTCATCAGGTCCATGAAATCTTTATAATATATCAAAATTAAGCTTCCATCCATCCATTTTCTTGCACCCTTTTTCCCTCAGTGGGGTCGGGAGGGGTGCTGGTGCCCATCTCCAGCCAACGTTTTGGGCGAGAGGCGGGGTACACCTTGGACAGGTCGCCAGAGACACACAGGACACACAACCATGCACACACACACTCACACCTAGGGGCAATTTGTAGAGGCCAATTAACCTGACAGTCATGTCTTTGGACTGTGGGAGGAAACCGGAGTACCCGGAGAAAACCCACGCACGCACAGGGAGAACATGCAAACTCCATGCAGAGGGACCCCAGGCCGGGAATCGAACCCAGAACCTTCTTGCTGCAAGGCAACAGCTCTACCAACTGTGCCACTGTGCAGCCCAAAAATTAAGCTTTATTTCACAAAATGTCAAAGTTTTGTAAATTGTCAGTTATGGTGTTGACACATCATGGTTATGACGCGCAACTTAGGAATAAAAAGAAGAAAAAATTAAAGAATAACTTAAGCTAACCAGAGCTAACTAGCCCTCTCAGCAAAGAAAGAGAAAGGAAGTGGTCATGGGGTCCTCTTAAGTTCTGGTGCCCCCAATAATGCCTAATTTTTTTTTACATTCTTTTCATTTCTGACGGTGTTGTCAAAAACTAGGGTCAAATTTCAATGGAGTTGGAAAATATATAAAAATCCTTTTTAATTCAATTTGATACCTTTATAATGATTTATATGACTACTTATACTTGTCATAATATATCATTTTAGTATTTCTTTAATTATTTTAAACTATTATAATGTATTGAGTTCTGCTCCTGGACAAGGGCTTTTACAGGCATCATCCACTGACTACAATGTTTAAAATAAAAAAACATTCAGCAAATACCTGGAAAATATACATTGTTGTGCTCACATGACCCAGGTTAGTTTAGTCAGATATTTGAAAAAATTTTATTTTGTGTATATTTGATTCAAATTTTGTGCTTTATCCATAGGACCTGTTTTGTCCCTATTCTCGAGAATCACTGATATGCTGGCATATGCTGCCATCCCTGAAAAAATCCCTGCCCCCCCCTCTTGCCACCCTATAAATATTTTTCTAGATCCGCCCCTGGACATGATGTACCCCGTCTGACAAGACGCTCACAAACGGACCGTACCACTGGAAGACACCTTCACTCTTAAGACAGTGCTTGTACGCTGAAGAAAAAAAGGGAGCCGTTTGTCCGGTCTGGCCATTATTTATAGACAGGGGTGGGGCTCACCCTGTAGATGGGCGTGGACTAAGCATTTTTTAAGTGCTGTGCTGCACGCGAGGGATAAACCCACTAGTTAATCGCCTTAAAGGGCGAAGCCCATACAAAATAGAACCCCGTGTTCGTGTCTGTTCGTGGCCAGAGCATGTAGGGGAATAGTAACAGCTCACAGTGACTGTATGGTTGGATAGGTTATATTAAATTCATTTAGCTTTTTTATTTTTATTTTTTTAGCATTAAAGTCCCACTGAATAAACATGTTCTGTCCGTGACTCAGCACTGAGCTAGCTGCTAATAACATTAGCGCTCTGAGGACAACCATGCTAGGCATAAAAATAATATATCTTGCGTTACATATGAATGCTTGTCTTTCTAAGTAACTGTCCAATAAAATATCTGAAATTACAATTTAAACCATGCGATCGTTACCTGTTAAAAAGTGGTGCTGCAAACTCTGGCATTGTTACTTTCCGCAAGTCCTGCTTGTAGATTGGTAATCCATTTTTCTCTTTTTTTCAGGAAGCTTTTTTAAAATTGACTCCCTTGTGACCAACTACCTTCAAAACACACAAATGATGTCTTTCTCTCTATTTGAACGGTTGGAACAGCCATACAGGGCACAAACTTTAGACATTTTGATGCTGGATCAACAGAAATAAATGGGGTGAATTTACTTCTGGCCCTCCATGAGCAATGGGTGACGTCGGTGCTATATCAGCTGAAACCCAGCAATGGCATTTATAGTTAAGGTTACATTGGACCCGCCTACAAGAGCATCTTCCAGTTTGTCTGAACGCAACTCAGTGCGCGCAATCCGCGCCAAGTTATAAAGATCCAGAGGTGTATAGGGTGACACACTCCCCCTGCGGTGCGGTCGGCGCGTGCCTCTGCGTGTTCGGTTCAACGCATCAACAATAAACGTAGCTTCAGCAGTTGCTAGCTGTTCCAGGCTCTTGAGTTGAAATTGATAGTGTCAAAATGATCCGATCACTCTCCGTGGTTCTGAACTGCTTTGACTTTGTGTTGTCTCATCATTAGTGACCAGTGGCCTGATGTTTCTGTTGTGCTCTTGGTTTGTTGCACTTAATGTCTGATGGATTTCAGAATGACATGGTCATTCTGTGGTTGTGAAACTTGTAGGCTCCACGGTTGCGATCATGTCTATGTTGTAAAGTTCAGCGATGGCATAGTTACTTTAATCGGATTACTGATTACTCCTCAACTTTCACTCGCTGCTAACAACGCTCTGCCACCCAACTGTGAAAATTACATTGAGATGTGCTTAATTGCAAGTTATTTGATATGGAGGACCAAAACCGACATAAGAAATAAAAGCATAAATGCATACTTTAATAAGAAATAAAATCATAAATATGTTTTAATAAGAAATAAAAGCATAAATATACATTTTGTTTTTCCTTGTCCTTATACATTAGTTTCCGTCAAGTAATGTTTGCATTTTCTTTTTCATTTCCCCTAAACATGCGTTCTTGTCAAGAAAAGTTTTTTTTTTTTTTTTTTTGCTTCTCCCTTTTCTGCTTATCTTTTTTCTGCTGCATCATTATGTTAATGAGAAGAGCTGCCTTCTATGTCCAGCTCCTCTACTGTTGGTCAATAGAGCTTTGGAACCAACGTCACTGCGTCAGACGTTGTGGGGCGTTTATGTCTCGCACAGTCACTCGGTGCCATCTTTACAGGTCACAGAGCAAAACAAACTTTATCTCGGTGGTTTTATTGTGTTACCGACTGCAGTGAAGTTAGTTTTGAGTTGGATATTGGATATTCCAATATCTGCCGAGCAAGCAGCATTTAGCTCAAGGTTGATCCAATTTATGAACAATAATTTTGGCCAGCCGTTCTCCAGAAATTTCTAAACCGTTGGTTTAGAAAGACTCCAGGAGTCTTTCTAAACCAAAGACTCCTGTCAAACAAATGTTAAAAAATGCCTTACTAATACAAAAAAGTGGTAATTCACGCTTTTACATGACACACCAACCTCTATTAAAATGTCAAGTCCTATTTTAAATAACTTTAATGTAAAATGTTTTCTTCAATAGCTTCCATATTGTGTGGCACATTGACTAGAAATCAGTGTGCAATTGTACTAAACTCTATATGAGGCACATGCATTTTTATTCCATTTTAACCAAATATTATTTTTGTTACCTATTTTATTAAATTTAGTATTTCTCTTCAATAGCCGGGGCCTCATGCATAAGAGTGTGCAGTTTCACACTAAAACTTGGCGTAGAGAAAAATTTTAAAAAGTGCGGCGCACAAAAAAAGTCAGATGCATAAAGCCGTGCACATGCACGTGGCCATGCACCTTTCCTTTATAAATCCTAATTTGCGGGAAATGAAGCGCAGCTGCTGGTTCGCTCTGTCGCTACCTACAAGTACATATGTAAATTAGTACAACTACTCGGAAGTCTGTCACCATGGCAACGTCCTTGTTTGAAGCAGCATAAGTATATATAATAATAATTATACATTTTATTTAAAAGGTGATTTCAGGGCACATACTGTCACCTCACAAAAATAAAAATACATTTAAAACCTGCAGCTGGTGTCTTCCACCAGCTGCAGGTTTAAAGAGGGAAAGCCTGGGTTACAGTTACAACAGTAGAAAAAAAACTTTCGTAAGTTGTGTGTTCCAGTATTGTCTGGAAAACTATAAATAGGATTTTACACCCTCTGCCCCCACAGCGTCCAGGTTCTGCGTTACGGCCCTGCGTTTGGTGTCAAGAGCGCAGCGCACAGCACTCCTCCTGCCGCTCTACAACTCGGATAGCTGCTGCAAAGATTTGTGACACTTAATAATTATAATGGTGTTTAGTTGCACAACTTTACAGGCATGTTCATATGTGGCTGTTTTCACGTTGATTACGTTGTTCATATTAGTCTCGATGTTTGCAGTTTGTTTTAGCCCAGTGCTAACCTCATCATGCAGGTTCAGCCCGGTAAGGAGCTTTCACGCTCGCCTCGTAGTAACGCATCACGCTGGTTTTATATCATTTTATTATTATTTTTAGTATTATATTTCCAGTTAAACAATGCACCAAACCACATCAAATGCTTTGTCTACTTAGTCAGCCAGAGTTGATGCGCGCGGCACTGCAGAGATCTGAAAATCTCGAGCAACAAACTTGAGCAACCACAACAGCTTCTGTGATTCTTGGTGCTGGTCCAAGGCTGTATGAGGCCTTGAGCAAAATTTTACTTAAGAGCCCCTCTTGCTGCTAAAAACATCAGCACCTCTAACAGCTTCTGTGTTAGATTTAATGAAATCTGGGAGAGGGTGAGTAGTTTAATTGGCCAATCTAAAAGGCAATCAATTATAATTGCAGTTTACTCATTTGTATTTGTGAACAGAGCTCAAAGTCAAAGATTAAACTCGCATCATCAGATTGTAGCTATGGCAACAAACCAATCTAAATATGAGTATTCTTTGAACTTTTACAAAAGTAAACTTGCCAGCTCCTTAAAATCTTGAATTTAAATTTTAACCAATATAAATATTTTAATTTGCGTATGCTGAAACCATTTTAAATCAAATTCAGCAGCATTGATAATCTCAAACAAATGCTACATTTATACAAGTCCTTCTCAAAAAATTAGCATATTGTGATAAAGTTCATTATTTTCCATAATGTAATGATAAAAATGTAACTGTCATATTTTAGATTCATTGCACACCAACTGAAATATTTCAGGTCTTTTGTTTTAATACTGATAATTTTGGCATACAGCTCATGAAAACCCAAAATCCCTGTCTCAAAAATTTGGCATATCATGAAAAGGTTCTCTGAACGAGCAATTAACCTCATCATCTGATTCAACAAAGTAACTCTAAACACCTGCAAAAGATTCCTGAGACTTTTAAAAACTCCCAGCCTGGTTCATTACTCAACACCGCAATCATGGGTAAGACTGCTTACCTGACTGCTGTCCAGAAGGCCATCATTGACGCCCTCAAGCAAGAGGACAAGACACAGAAAGAAATTTCTGAATGAATAGGCTGTTCCCAGAGTGCTGTATCAAGGCACCTCAGTGGGAAGTCCGTGGGAAGGAAAAAGTGTGGCAGAAAACGCTGCACGACGAGAAGAGGTGAACGGACCCTGAGGAAGATTGTGGAGAAGGGCCGATTCCAGACCTTGGGGGACCTGCGGAAGCAGTGGACTGAGTCTGGAATAGAAACGTCCAGAGCCACCGTGCACAGGCGTGTGCAGGAAATGGGTTACAGGTGCTGCATTCCCCAGGTCAAGCCACTTTTGAACCAGAAATGGTGGCAGAAGCGCCTGACCTGGGCTACAGAGAAGCAGCACTGGACTGTTGCTCAGTGGTCCAAAGTACTTTTTTCAGATGAAAGCAAATTTTCCATGTCATTCAGAAATCAAGGTGCCAGAGACTGGGGAGAAGGAAATGCCAGAAGTCCAGTGTAAAGTACCCACAGTCAGTGATGGTCTGGGGAGCCATGTCAGCTGCTGGTGTTGGTCCACTGTGTTTAATCAAGGGCAGGTCAATGCAGCAGCTATCAGGAGGTTTTGGAGCACTTCATGCTTCCATCTGCTGAAAAGCTTTATGGAGATGAAGATTTAATTTTTCAGCACAACCTGCTCACAGTGCTAAAACCACTGGTATTGCTGTGCTCAATTGGCCTGCCAACTCTCCTGACCTGAACCCCATAGAGAATCTGTGGGATATTGTGAAGAGAAATTTGGGAGACGCAAGACCCAAAACTCTGGATGAGCTTAAGGCCATCGAAGCATCCTGGGCCTCCATAACACCTCAGCAGGGAAACAGGGTGATTGCCTCCACGCCACGCCCCATTGAAGGCTGCAAAAGGATTCATGACCAAGTATTGAGTGCATAACTGAACATAATTATTTTAAGGTCGACTTTTTTGGTATTAAAACCCTTTTCTTTTATTGGTCGGATGAAATATGCTAATTTTTTGAGACAGGGATTTTGGGTTTTTATGAGCTGTATGCCAAAATCATCTGTATTAAAACAATAAAAGACCTAAAATATTTCAGTTGGTGTGCAATGAATCTAAAATATGACAGTTTAATTTTTATTATGGAAAATTAACCTTATCACAATATGCAAATTTTTTGAGAAGGACCTGTATATCTGTGGTCTGTGTTAAAATATTAGCATTTATGGAGCCCTTGAAGCCCTGGGGGTTCCTGAATTAATTTGGATTAAACAGAAGTGCAAATAATTTATATTCATTTTAATTGTATTTTTTGATTACCGTATTTTCCGGACTATAAGCCACACCCCCAATGTAAAAAGAAAATAAAAATCCAGTAAACATACACGTATAAGCCGCACCGGGCTATAAGCCACAGATATCTCTGCCGCTGTAGGTTTTCCACAACAATGCAGCATGCAGACCCGAACACCCAAAATTTGAATCATAACAGGTTAATTGAATATTACTTTTATTACGGTTGAAAAAGAAAAAGTTGCTAAGTTTAGATTTAACTTAACCGATTATGGTAGTTTCCGAACGATAACTTCATATCTGCTACTAGCATGTGCTAAATGAAAATGGGCGTTGCTTTCTTTAGATTTCAATGGCAGCTTGCATCCATTATTGTTGCACTACTGCCATCTATTGGATCCTAATATCTATAACTCAAATTCTCATGATTCCAGTATTTAAAAAATGAAAAATCTTTTCCCCCTCGATGCTATTTAACTGATCAACAACATTCTCAAATTTCAATTCCGTATTAAAACCTAATTTCGTTTTAATGGGCACTTCTTTTATTTTCAATATTGACTTCCAATGATTCACTTCCTGCTAAAGAGCCCCCAAGTGGTTGAAGAAAACTCCACATAAGCCGCATGGTTAAAAGCTTAGGAAAAAAGTAGCGGCTTATAGTCCGGAAAATATGGTAGTTGTTTTAAGACTAGTTGTGGATTTAAATAGTGTTTCACTGGTGATGTTACCCCATAACATATAATTACCCAGTAATATTTTTACTTTTCCTGTCTACTTGGCATCTTTAATACAAAAGCACAATGGACTGCTGGTGCCCCGATCACTGGGCTTAGCAAGTTTTCTGGGGGAAACCCTGGAATAGGTTGGTCAAGCTTGTCAATGGCACACAATCAAACAGTTCCATGCAAACGTATTCAGACCTCTTTAAGGTTTTCCCATTTTGTCACAACCACAAACCTTTATATATTCATGTATATCAGGCGATAATGCAATATCAACACATAGTAGTGCCTTTAATGTATGGGTCAACTGACTTTGCCTTCAAAAGACGGAAATTGTTGCCAATGTTCTTTGAAAAATATCTCAACATCAAGTCCATTTTGAAGCCTGGTCCCAGACTCTCCATTGGCCCATTCTAATAAATGAAAATTCTTTACATGAAACCATGTCATTGCAGCTCTGGCTGGATGTTTGTCCTGCAGGTCAGTAAATATCTGCCCAACCTCAAGATTTCTGAATCCTCCAACAGGTTTTGTTCCAGGAGTGACCTGCAGGGGTGACGAGTTCCCTCTGTCTTGCTGAAGAAAAGCATGGTGCTGCTGGCCTACACTCAATGTTTAACAGCAGAGATGTAGAATGTTAAATGTTGCCATCCGCTGGTGTTTTGTATGAAAGAAAAGCTGGTTCATTTTAGCCTCTTTTTCCATATCATACATAATTTCCCTGGGAAATGAACTTCTCAAGACCAGTTGTGTGCAGTGCATTACTACTTATTTGTTTTACCCATTCTCCCACCTGAGCTCTCGGCAGCTCCAACAGTGATACGAAGGCACTCCTGGCTGATTCTCTTGTTAATGCTCTTCTACTCCAAGCTGAAGTTTTGCCATGTTGTTTACATTTTCGGATGATGGATCAATAGGAGCTTGTTGAGATGTTTAACACTAAGGATATTGTTTTTTCCTCAACCTGTCTGCTGTGTTCTCTAGCCTTCTTCATACCGTTTGCTCGCTAATGTTCTCCAACAAGTATCAGAGGCCTTCAAAGAACAGCTATATGTGTCCTGAGAATAAATTATTATATTTACTAGTAATGTGACTGATGAAGGCAATTGGTTCCAGTGGATTTTGTTGGATTTATACTGGGACTATATTACATCCAATTGTATCTACTTGTGACTGGATAATCCTAGACGCATGTTAATGGCAAGAATAAGTAGAACCTTAGATGCATATGTGATCTAATTTCTGGGTTATTAATGCACATAAATCTCCAGTAGAAAAGAATCCAGTTAAATGTGTATGTCCTGAAGTGTTACTTACTCTTCAAGGTAGTTAGGCACTTGAATAACAGGGTCTGAAACATAGTTTAAAAATATTTTTATAAAAAATCACACATTAACAATGAGAGACGGAATGAATACCACCAAAACATTTATATAAACCTTCTCTTAAAGTCCACTTGATGTCTCCCGTCTGCTTGGAGATGGCATGCAGACTGCCGTCTAGGGTGGAGACAAACAGGAGGGACTCCGGGAGTGTGACTGATCTGACTCCTCCAACCTGAAGGATTACAAAGAAAAGCTTTGTCAGTGGTCAGAGAAGGATGTCATATCCAAAGATTTCACCAAACTTTGAGTACTTGACGGGTTATTGTGAATTGGGAGGGGCAGTAATAACTGTTGTGTTCCTTATTTAGCAGGATATGCTGATTCTCCCTACACTCACCACTAATAAAACACACAATGGTAAAAGTTTTTATAAGTGTGTCTCATGTTGATATTTTACTGATGACAAATTTCATTTGCTATACTTTTTTTATAGTATGGGAAAGTCACTTCATCATTTAAGGCCTTCTTGTCCATATCTCTGAATATTTAAACATAAACATAAAATTGCAATGTTTTGGCAGGCACAAGAACTAAAGAAAAACAGCTTAGACTTGGCCAAAGAAAAACACTGAAAGGCATTCAGAATGTCTGAAAACTAGGAGTGTAGTGATGCAATAATTTCACGATACGATACGATGTGTATCACGATATTTTTTTTTTTTTTTTTGCACGATTCGATGCTCTACGATTCCGTGCCTTTTTACGATTTTCTGAAAGATTTTAGAAGGCCCGAGTGATTTTAGTGACATTTTGTGTTCCATAAACTTGAATTTAGTTAATTGAAAACTGATTAAAAGCACCAACCTCACAATACCTGACTCTGATTGGATAGTCCAACAGTCTGCAGCTGGACAAAATGAATCAAAGATGCAGTGAGAGAATTAGTTTCTGTCATTTAAATTCATGTGGATTTGACATAAAACTCAAAAATTTAAACGGTAATCCAGGAGCATAGTGGGGAGATTATCAGCCTATGTAGACTCTCAATATGCAAATGATTGCATTTATGTTTTTTTCTTTTGGACACTGTGGCTGCATTTTGGAGTAAAAATGCAGCCACAAATGCAGTCTTTGGGACTATGGGGAAAAAGGCTTTTCTACCTTGGCTCCCGGAGTTAGCCGTGGCTGTAAGATGCTTTCTTCTAACTGCTAAAGTAGTGGCTCCGCCTCACCCCATAGTGATCGACTCCCTGCAGCTACGCAGCGTCGCTATTCCCCTGCTTGGATCTCTGAGTAGGTGCCTCTCAGACTGCCAGGATCTCATCGTTCTCTCAGTCTCTGATACTCTTTGTTTGTTGCTAATAAGAATGATCGATCAGCCATTGTTATCATGGAAATCCTCACTGCGCCGCGGATTCCGGCTGGGGTTTTTTCCCTCTTCGTTGTCCTGCTCAAAACACAGTGCCGCTGCTGCTGCTTTGGATGTTATCAACCCATGTTCATTCGTCAGGTAATCCTTTATATACAGGACAGAAACCGCTAAGCTAAAAACTAATTACAAAGTGAATACTACCAGTCGAAATTTGCATTAATTTCGCGATCTCACTGCTTTTGCAGCTGCTCCGTTCGCGCCGCTACTCCTTTCCGCTTCCGCTTCTCTTTCACGGTTACTTAAGCAACTTTACTTCGTTTCTCAGCAACAAAATACAGCCCATCGTTATTTATTGAAGATTTTACATTTCCAAAAACATAGGAATCTAATGTTTCATTTCGTACATTTGGAAGCCCATTCCCTCTCACATAATCGGAAAATCCGGGGAATGGCAGCGCTTTTGAGATTTCTCTGACATTCGAAAAATATGGTTAACTAATTTTAGCATAAGTCCGGTTATACTTGGCCTATTAACACAATTTAAAAACTGGTGTGTCGTTTATAATGTGCACTTTAAGCTCAAGTTGAAAGTGAGACTGAGGGAGGCGGAGTCTTGCTGCTACGCCGTAACAAACTAGACGTTAAAAAGAGCTATAAGGCTATGGACCCTTATGGTTTAACGGATTGATACTCGCGGATAAAAAATCGATACCTTCCAGTGGCAGAAAATATCAATATATATCGCCAAATCGATTTTTTTTTTATACAGCCCTACTGAAAACCCAAAGATCGACTAATTTAAAGGAACTAGCAGAACTTTTTCTATAGTAAAATATAATAAAACTTACTTTAGATATACAGTCACCTAAAAGCAATTTGTTTTGAATGTTCTCTATATTATTTGATAAAATAGTATATAACCACCCAAAATTCAGCTTCTTTTGCATATGCCTCAAGTGACAACATATGAAGGCTGTTTAAACAGACGGACAAAACGAAAGTTACGTATATAACTACGGTTCAATGAATCCCAGATGACCGCCAGAGGGCGGTGCTGAAAGCACTGAATGTTCCCTTCACGCATGCGCTGTTCGAGCAATAATGTCAACAGAGTCACACCTGTGACACACCGGATGATCAATCAGAGGCTATATAGCATGACGTTATCCGAGGCTCTGTTCCTACAGAATCTTCTCGCAAAATGCAAGGATTCTGAGTGACGGAGAATCTCTGGCGGTCATCCGGGATTCAGAACCGCAGTTACATACGTAACTTTCGTTTTATTTCATCCCTACTGACCGCCAGAGGGCGGTGCTGTAAGCACTGAATGACTAATACCAGCGATGTCACAAGAAATCCTGAGCACAAACCTCACTGAGGAGGCCCAGAGGACCCTTGTAAAAGAACCTGGTCTAGAGGATGAGAGGAGGCCACATTCACATTGTAAAATCTAGTGAACGTGCTCGGAGAAGCCCATGACGCAGCAGCACATGGCTTCCAGTGGAACTCCTCTCAAGGCTGCCCAGGAAGTGGAAACACTCCTGGGAGAGTGTGCCTTCACGCCGACTGGCTGGGCTGGCGCCCTGCAGCGTAGGTGTGACGGATGACATCCACAATAGGAGAGACGCTGTTTGGACAGAGGACAACATAATCTAGGGCCCCCATAACACAAGAACTGCTAGTCTGAGCATCTTATAGCAGCAGTGGCTGCAATATATGCCGCCAATGGACTCACTGGGCACAGCAACTCAGAACTATCACCAGAGACTAGAGGTGTGCCGATCGATCAGGTCACCGATCATAATCGGGCCGATTTTTGTGAAAAAGTGCATGATCGGCGATCATTGGCTCTTGTTGCCGATACCGATCACCTGCATCTCATTTCGCAGCCTGCCTGTGCAGCTGGTCTCCTCTTTCCTTCACACTGCGCAAACGCGCAGGAACAAATCCTAAACGATGTTGAACTATAACGCACTGAGTGAATGGGGACGTTTGCGTGTTGCGGCGGAAAATTGAAGCACGTCAAAATGCATCAACACAACGAAGCTAATACGACATAAAAACAATGGCATACTTGATGCAGTTTGGCTACATCGAGGCTCACTGCAGTAAAAAAGACATACGGAGGATCAGGTAGCAGTTAAAGCAGCGCACAGCTACAAACACTCACCCGGATTATTAGCATGACGGTCAGAAAGCTAAACAAATAACCCGCAAAATTATTTAAGTCTTCGAGCTGCGATGTAAGACGCTGGTTCTGCTCTTGCTGTTGAACCGCTGCTACGCGCTACGGGTAGTAATATTTCACAGACGGAGCGCCGCTTCTGCTCCACCTGGGAGTGACTCTCACACCGAACTTCTGCTTAAAGCTGCAGCATCTAACAAATTTATTTTATTTTTTTTACATGCGTATTAAAACTTTTGCTGTCCTAACATGAGACAGATAACATCTGAAAAACATAATCAATCTCCTCTGCCTCCTCCCTGTTCTGCATAATTACTCCGCTCAGTCAGAAACAGCCACTCAGAACTAGCAGTAATCAGCTAGCCGCCATGCTATCAGGAAGTTTTCATTCAGTAACTCTGGATTGTTTATTGTAATGGAACCTGCATTTGCCTTTGAATGCTAAGTTTTATACTTGAATTTTTTTTGGCAATGCTGAGAGGTTTTATTTTGGCCTCTTCAGAGCCTTCATATGTTATCAGTCTGTTAAAGATAGTATTATTGATAGCAGTACAATTTGCACAATGCCTGTTTTGTTTAGTTTTCTTCTTGGAAAAAGTTAAGTTTTTGTCTAAATTAAGGTGAATTCATGGTTCCTATTTCCACATAATATAACTGGTAGTGTTTGATAAAAAAAATTTTTTTTAAATTATGTGATCGGTATCAGTGATCGGTATCAGCAGGAAAAAACCTGATCGGCACATCTCTACCAGAGACGTAGGCTGAAAACGCGCCAATCTCAATGGTTGGTTACAAGGAGAATGAGAAAACACTTTAGGGACAAACGCCGGGTTTGGCCACAAGGCATCACCAGAACCATCCATCGGAGACATGATGGGCTGATAGAAGGCACGTAGCCCTCTTACATGAGACAATAGCCAACAAAAAGGCAGTCTTGCACGACAACCACTTGAGGTCCACCTAAATCAAAGGCTGAAATGGAGGGTGGCATAGAGCACTGAGGACCAAGGACAGGTCCCAGACAGGGGCTCGTGGAACCAGTGGCAGGTGCAGTCTACGAACACCACACGCACAAAAAAAGAGAAACCAGATTATGGGTCCTCACTGTACAGCCATCAAGGTCAGCATGACTAGATGATATAGCCACTACCTTAAGTGTCAAAGGAGAGCAGCCATTATCAAGAAGAAACCGAAAAGACTCCAAAAGGGTGTGTACCACACTGGCGACTGGATCATCAATACGGGCAGAATACCAAAGGAAAAAGAGACACCATCCGTTTCCATATTGCTGACGAGTTGAGGTGCCTGACGGAACCTGAATACCCAGTCAGCTGCTATTCAAGCCTCCCAGTGGCCACACCCACAGCTGGAGGCGTTGAGGATCAGAATGCCATATCTAACCCCCCTACTGAGACAGTAAATTCCTCCTGGTTGGAAGACACAATGAGACCTCGTGACCCAGATTCCATAGAAGTGGGAAGCATGGCCGTGCCGGCCAATCCTTTGGCCCATCTCAAGAACTCTTTGAAGAGTCTGCCAAATCAGCGAAATGGGTGGCAAGGCATATAGGAGGACCCTGGGCCAAGGATGGGCCAAGGTGTCCTGGACCAGTGCACCTGTGGCCCCTATAAGGGAAAACCATAGAGGACAAAGGGATGACTCCTCTGTGGCAAACAGGTCGACCTCTGCCTCATCGAAAAGGTCCCAGATCAGGCGGACTATGTCGCTATGGAGGGACCACTCTCCCTGAGCTGCAAAGGGCACAGTGGCAGCAGACCAAGGGTACAACCCGAATAACCATGTTAGTTTGCTCAGCAGCTGCAGGAAGGCGATGCAAGGAAGCTGCCTGTCCAGCCTGAATCGACTCAGCTGAAATGTCATCCACCCTCTGGGCAAATGGGTTGGCTGTCATAGGGGTAGAATCCAGAAGCAACCTAAGAAAAGTGGGTTGCCTGCGATGGAACCAGACAGCTCTTCAAGTTCATCTTGAGACCCCACAGGGGCACATAAGCGAGCAGGCGACTCAAATCGCGAGATGCATGTTCTCGAGACGGGGCGCAGAGAAGCAGATCATCGAGATATGGCAGAACCTACATGCCGTGGCCCTGCAGAAGAGAGAGGGCTGCCTCCACGCACCGAGTGAACACTCTCTGGGAAAGGGAGAGGCCAAATGGGAGCGCACGGAACTACCAACACCCGAAAGGCAAACCTGAAAAAACGCTGATGTTCCACCGCGATGGGTACATGAAAGTACGCATCTGTAAGGTCGATTGATGCAAGCTATTCTCCCTCAGTCACAGCCTGAAGAACCTCTGCTGTTGTGAGGATGTGAAAAGGCAGGACCTTTAATACTGTTGAGTCCCCTGATATCCAAAATGGGACGAAATCCGCCTGTCCTTGTCAGCATGAGGAAATACAATGAATATTATCCTCTGGGTTGCCACAGAGGATGCACTGCCTCGATTGCACCCCCAGCCAGGAGGACCCTGTTCCAGGACTTGAGCTTTCCCCGGGTCGGTGATGACGGTCAGCCTGACCCAATGTGAGATGTGAGGCCACCACCAGAACTGTAGCCAGTAACCATGGGTCAGAGTGGCAACCACCCATGGATCCACAGCGAAAGCAACCCAGTAAATAAGCTGCTGATGAAAAAATAAAAAAAAATCTGATGGCTGGTCTGGTGGACTCACTTCCTCTGCCCACTGCCCCTGGGGTCCTGGGGGGGCGGTGGCCAAGGTCTGTGGCCCGGGTGTGCCTGGTCGGTTGGCGGACCGGCTCACAAAAGTCCCTGCTGGGTACATCATGAGGGCAAGACCCACCAGGCCAAGCAGAACCCCAAGGCGGCAGCTGAATGCTGGGGCCAGCTGATGGGCACCTCCGATTATGAGAAGGAGGGGACCTACCCCTGCTGAGGCCTGAAAGCTGTAGTCTAGTCCGCCGCGCAGAAAGGGCAACCATGAAGTGCGGCAAGGAATTGCCAAGGCGGCCGGCATGTGCTCCGGCATTACAAGATACAGAGGAAGCCATCTGTAATACAACATTGAGCCTGCGGGCACCGAACAGCACGCAGAGCTTCATTCGGAGACACAATGAACGAGGCAACAGTAGGATTGACAGCAGGCATGTGATCCAAGCCCGTCTTGACCGGCTCCTGCATAGCTGCCAACACCTGACCATCGGTGGAGAGATGCGAAAAGGCTCTAGGGTCCCACCGACAAGTAGTGGTGGGATGTTATTGTACTTAAGTAGAGTTTTCGTGTATCTGTACTTTACTTAAGTAGATTTAATAATGGATACTTTCTACTTTTACTCTACTACATTTTACAGTATCTGTACTTTCTACTTCACTACATTTATAGAAAACTGCCGCGTTACTCGTTACATCCAAGTCACATTGAGCTTTTTTCCGTTAAAATGTGACTTAAGGTGGCACCGTAAAATCCGAGCAATAATGTCACTTGCGTGTCTGTTGTCACCCATCGCCTCCAACTTTACTCGCATGTGGAGCTCCAAGAAATGTGCAGTGGTTTCCTCTGAGCGGGAGAAGATGTCTGTCTAATCGATAATAGCTGCATAAATCATAAGATATGGCGACATGTAAAATCAGCAGCGCTTTGCTTTTACAGACGGTGGGACTACTTTGTCCAACTTTGAGCGTCACTTGGAAGGAAAGCTTAAAGAAAGGTAAGACCTGTGGACATGATGCTAGCAAAGCTAGCTGTACAGAGACACATATGTTACATTTGTGATGAAAAAAAGTTGTCACTCATGCGCTGAATTATTGTGTGTTGACTGAGGTGTCGCATGGGACAACGCTGTGAAAAAATATCTGCAATATAGTGATATGACATTCAGTAAAGATCCGTCCGATTCTTCTGGACGGATCTTTACTAAGTCCTAAAGGACTGAAGTCTCACTGAGAGCCGTTCTTTGTTCTTGTGTACACTGCAGTAGCTATATATATATATATATATATATAATATATATATACACACTCCTGATCAAAATCTTAAGACCAGTCAAATTGCAAGAATTTGCATTGCACTATTGGATCTTAAGAAGGTTCTAAGTAGAGCTTCACAATGTTAAAGGGAAAAAAAATCAGTGCAAGAGACAAGAACTTTTGAGCAGGGAATTTTCTAAAAACTGCATTTACACTCAAACATGATTTTTTTCAGCTGATCAAAAGTTTAAGACCATAGTCTTTAAAAGCCAAAAGCTGTGCAAAAATCTGGATTCCATGTCATTTTCTGTCAAGTCTTTACACTGTCAAGACCTCCTGATGGCAAAAGCAAAAAAGCTCACTGACTTTGAATGTGGTAGGATTGTTGAGCTGCATAAGCAAGGCCTCTCACAACATGCCATCGCTGCCGAGGTTGGACGCAGTAAGACAGTTATTTTGCATTTTGTAAATGATCTTGAGGGTTATGGAACAAAGTGGTAGACCCAAAAAAATTTCACCAACTCTGAGCCGCAGGAATCGATTGGCTGTCCGTCAAGACACGGGATGATCCTCCACCCAAATTAAGGCCATTACTGGTGCTGACTACAGCCCAATAACCATCAGATGGCATCTGCGAGAGAAGGGCTTCAGAAACAAAAAACGTCTTCAAAGACCACGTCTTCTTCAACACCACAAAATTGCCCGTTTGGACTTTGCAAGGGTGCACCAAACATGGGACATTGAAAGGTGGAACAAAGTTGTCTTCTCTGATGAGAGAAATTTTTACCTTGATGGTCCTGATGGCTTCCGACTTTACTGGCATGACAAGGCGATCCCACCTGAGATGTTTTCTACACGGCACAGTGGTGCCATCATGATTTGGGGTGCGTTTTTCTTCAATGGAACAATGGAGCTTCAGGTTGTGCAGGGGTGTCAAACAGCAGCTGGCTATGCAGCGGGCATCCCTCATGATTGAGGGCCCTCGTCTGTGTGGTAATGATTGGGTTTTTCAACAGGACAATGCCTGCTTGACAAAGGAGTTCTTCCAAGAGAATAACATCACTCTTTTGGACCATCCTGCATGTTCCCCAGATCTAAACCCAATTGAGAACATTTGGGGATGGATGGCAAGGGACGTTTAAAAAAATGGACATCGGTTCCAGACAGTGGATGCCCTTCATGAAGCCATCTTCAATACTTGAAGCAACGTTCCCACTAGCCTCCAGGATACTCTGGCATCAAGCATGCCTAAACGATTGTTTGAAGTCATCAACAAGAACGGTGGAGCTACTCATTACCGAGTCCTTTTTTTTGACACTTTGATTTCTGTTATGGGGGGTTTTCTGGGTTTTTTGAGCTATGGTCTTAAACTTTTGATCAGCTGAAAAAATCATGTTTGAGTGTCAATGCAGTTTTCAATTAACTCCCCGCTCAAAGGTTTTTGTCTCTTACGCCTATTTTGTCTAACATTGTGAAGCTCTACTTAGAACCTTCTTAAGATCCAATAATGCAAAATGCAAATTCTTGCAGTTTAACTGGTCTTACGATTTTAATCAGGAGTGTATATATATATATATATATATATATATATCCATTTTCTTCCGCTTATCCGGGATCGGGTCGCGGGGGCAGCAGCTTCAGAAGGGAGGCCCAGACTTCCCTCTCCCCAGCCACTTCTTCCAGCTCCTCTGGAGGAATCCCAAGGCGTTCCCAGGCCAGTCGAGAGACATAGTCCCTCCAGCTTGTCCTGGGTCTTCCCCGAGGCCTCCTCCCGGTGGGACGTGCCCGGAACACCTCACCAGGGAGGCATCCAGGAGGCATCCGGACCAGATGCCCGAGCCCCCTCAACTGGCTCCTCTCGACGTGGAGGAGCAGCGGCTCTACTCTGAGTCCCTCCCAGATTACCGAGCTTCTCACCCTATCTCTAAGGGAGAACCCAGCCACCCTGCGGAGGAAACCCATTTCGGCCGCTTGTATCCGTGATCTCGTTCTTTCGGTCATGACCCAAAGCTCATGACCATAGATGAGGGTGGGAACATAGATCGACCGGTAAATCGAGAGCTTCGCTTTTTGACTCAGCTCTCTCTTCACCACGACGGACCAGTACAATGCCCGCTTCACGGCAGACGCTGCCCCAATCCGCCAGTCGACCTCCCGCTCCCTTCTTCCATCATTTGTGAACAAGATCCCCAGATACTTAAACTCCTCCACTTGAGGCAGGACGACCCCCCCTGACCCAGAGAAGGCACTCTACCCTTTTCTGGCTCAAGACCATGGCCTCGGATTTGGAGAAACCGAGCCTCATCCCGGCCGCTTCACACTCGGCTGCGAACCGCTCCAGTGAGAGCTGCAGATCACGTTCCGATGAAGCCAACAGGACCACATCATCCGCAAAAAGCAGAGATGCGATCCTAAGGCCACCAAAACGGATCCCCTCAACACCTCGGCTGCGCCTAGAAATTCTGTCCATAAAAGTAATGAACAGAATCGGTGACAAAGGGCAGCCTTGGCGGAGTCCAACTCTCACCTGAAACGAGCCCGACTTACTGCCGGCAATGCGGACCAGACTCTGACACCGGTCATACAGGAACCTGACAGCCCGTATCAAAGGGCCCGGTACCCCATACTCCCAGAGTACCCCCCACAAGGCCTCCCGCGAGACACGGTCGAACGCCTTCTCCAAGTCCACAAAACACATGTAGACTGGTTGGGCGAACTCCCATGCACCCTCCAGGACCCTGCTGAGGGTGTAGAGATGGTCCAGTGTTCCACGACCAGGACGAAAACCACACTGCTCTTCCTGAATCCGAGGTTTGACTATCCGACGGACCCTCCTCTCCAGGACCCCTGAAAAGATCCTTACCAGGGAGGCTTAAGAGTGTGACCCCCCCTGAAATTGGAGCACACCCTCCGGTCCCCCTTTTTAAACAGGGGGACCACCACCCCAGTCTGCCAATCCAGGGGAACTGCCCCCGATGTCCATGCGATATTGCAGAGTCGCGTGAGCCAACACAACCCTGCAACATCCAGAGCCTTAAGGAACTCCGGGCGGATCTCATCCACCCCCGGAGCCCTGCCACAGAGGAGCTTTTTGACCACCTTGGCGACCTCGTCCCCAGAGATTGGAGAGCTCAAACCAGAGTCCCCAGGCTCAGCTTCCTCAACAGAAGGCATGTTGGTGGGATTGAGGAGGTCTTCAAAGTATTCCGCCCACCGGCCCACAACGTCCCGAGTTGAGGTCAGCAGCACACCATCTCCACTATAGTGTTGGTGCTGCACTGCTTCCCCCTCCTGTGACGCCGGATGGTGGACCAGAATCGCCTCGAAGCCGTATGGAAGTCTGTCTCAATAGCCTCTCCAAACTCCTCCCACGCCCGAGTTTTTGCCTCAGCGACCACCCGAGCCGCATGCCGTTTTGCCCGCCAGTACCCATCAGCTGCTTCTGGAGTCCCACAGGCCAAAAAGGCCCGATAGGACTCCTCCTTCAGCTTTACAGCATCCCTCACCGAAGGTGTCCACCAACGGGTTCGAGGGTTGCCGCCGCGACAGGCACCAACAACCTTGCGGCCGCAGTTCCGATAGGCCGCCTTGGCAATGGAGGTATGGAACATGGTCCACTCAGACTCAATGTCCCCACCTCCCACGGGACGTGCTCGAAGTTCTGCCGGAGATGAGAGTTGAAGCCCCGTCTCACAGGGGACTCCGCCAGACGTTCCCAGCAGACCCTCACTACACGTTTGGGCCTGCCAGGTCTGACCGGCTTCCTCCCCCACCACTGGAGCCAACTCACCACCAGGTAGTGGTCAGTGGACAGCTCCGCACCTCTCTTCACCCGAGTGTCCAAGACATACGGCCGCAAATCCGATGAAACGTTGACAAATTCAATCATCTTACTGCGGCCTAAGGCATCCTGGTGCCAAGTGCACATATGGACGCCCTTATGCCTGAACATGGTGTTCGTGATGGATAATCCGTGACGAGCACAGACGTCCAAGAACAGAACACCACTCGAGTTCAGATTGGGGGGGGGCCGTTCCTCCCAACCACGCCTCTCCAGGTCTCACTGTCATTGCCCACGTGAGCGTTGAAGTCCCCCAGTAGAACAAGGGAGTCCCCAGGAGGGGCACTCTCCAGTACCCCCTCTAAGGACTCCAAGAAGGGTGGGGAATCTGAACTGCTGTTCGGCCCGTAAGCACAAACAACAGTCAGAACCCGTCTCCCCACCCGTAGGCGGAGGAAGCCTACCCTCTCATCCACCG
This sequence comes from Poecilia reticulata, assembly GCF_904066995.2. Taxonomy (NCBI): domain Eukaryota; kingdom Metazoa; phylum Chordata; class Actinopteri; order Cyprinodontiformes; family Poeciliidae; genus Poecilia; species Poecilia reticulata. The sequence goes on along the minus strand of NC_088830.1, from coordinate 603,100 downwards.
GGGTGAACCCCAACGTACAGGCGCCCAGATGGGGGGCAACAAGTATGGCCACTCCAGCCCGGTGCCTCTCACCGTGGGCAACTCCAGCGTGGAGTATATATATATATATATATATATATATATATATATATACACACACATTTATTTAATTGCCGAATAAGTAAAAGTTGAATGTATGAACGCAGAGAGTGCTCATTGATTGATTTCGTCTCCTGCCATTCATGGTCAAAACTGAAGTGAGTCCCACCACAGGCAGACAGAGCAGACTACGATTGGGAGAGGGGGCCGAAAGCGCTACCATCACCAATCACAATAAAGAGCAGCAAAGGGGCTGACACAGTCAGCCATGCCCAGAATAAGGGTCGAAAAAATAAAACTGGGAGAGGGGGCGAAAACGCTGCCATCACCAATTAAATAAACACAGAGGGGTACCGGAGGCTTGCTAAAATTGGGAGAGAGGGCGAAAACCCTGCCGTCACCAATTAGAACAACAAGCGTAAAGTCAGGTGAGCCCAACACAAAACTATGATCACCAGATCGGCTGAAATTGGGAGAGGGGGCGAGACGCAACCATCACCAATTACGAAAAAAAAACAACCCGCGGACAAACGATAGGCAGACATGGCCAGCTACATCCAGCATAGGATGCAAAACAAATCAAGACTGGGAGAGGGGGCGGAGAACGCTACCGTCACCAATCACAGCAGCAAACGAAGAGTCAGTTGAGCTCAACACAAAGCTACAATCGGCTAAAATTGGGAGAGGAGGCGAGACGCTACCGTCACCAATTACAGAAAATCCAGCGGACCAACGACAGGCAGACGTGGTCAGCTACGTCCAGCACATGATGAAAAATAGATCAAGATCGGGAGAGGGTGTTAATGCTGTCGCCACCAATGAAACAAACAGAGGGGCAACACATAGCCCAACCCAAAACTCAAAACAGGAGGCTTGCTAAAATTGGGAGAGAGGGCGGAGAACACTGCCGTCACCAATTAAAGCAGCAAACGAAGAGTCAGGCAAACTCAACACAAAGCTAAGATCAACAAGATCTGCTGAAATCGGGAGAGGGGGCGAGATGCTACGGTCACCAATTACAGAAAAAAAAAACCCAGCGGACCAACGACAGGCAGACGTGGTCAGCTATGTCCAGTATAGGATGAAAAAACGCATCAAGATTGGGAGAGGGGCCGGAGAACACTGCCGTTACCAATTAAAGCAGAAAAGGAAGAGTCGGCGATCGGCTGAAATTGGGAGAGGGAGCGAGAAGCTACCGTCACCCATTACAGAAAAACAGCGGACAGGCAGACGTGGTCAGCTGCATCCACCATTAGATGAAAAATAGATCAAGATCGGGAGAGGGGGCGTGAACGCTGCCGTGACCAATCACTGTAAAAAAATAAAAATAAAAAAAAAGCCTGAGAAAAGAGGGGCTGACGCAGTCAGCCACGTCCGGGCAGGACGAAATCAAAATAAAACTGGGAGAGGGGGCAAAAGGTTCCCGTCACCAATCAAAGTAATAAGAATTTGCTTATAAGGTCGGCGAAAATTGGGAGAGGGGGCGAGACGCTACCGTGACCAATTAAAACGAAACGTCAAACTTCGAAAGGCTAACACCGTTAGCTAAGCTCCAACATGTGTACAAACACAGTGGTTATAGCTGCGAGTTGGGAGAGGAGGCGTAAACGCTGTCATCACCAGCAAACAGAACCTTAAACGAAGATCCGTCGCAGCCCTCGGAGGGCGATACACCGCAACTCCGGCCAACAGGGAGTCGGGCGTCCAACGACGGCGAAAAGATCCAGAAACCCAAGAGGTGTACGCCATAGAAAGCGAACCGCATGTGAGAAGAAAAGAGGAACACGGATGACGTCATGCTATATAGCCTCTGATTGATCATCCGATGTGTCACAGGTGTGACTCTGTTGACGTTATTGCTCGAACGGCGCATGCGCTTACAGAACATTCAGTGCTTTCAGCACCGCCCTCTGGCGGTCAGTAGGGATTAAATAGCTTTTGTATTTTTCTGTTATTTTCTTGAATAACAGTAAAATAAATAAACAAGCAAATCACTAAATACAGTAACAACAAAAAATAAATATTTAAGTAAGGGCTTGGATTAGGCTAGATTTATGTCAACAATAAGATTAGATTGTATGTAAATTATATTAAACTTTGTTGAGACGAGACAATGGGACAAATGATGTCCTGTCAGGTGACAAGCGCTGTATCAGTGTGTGCGACAGTGCGTGTGTGTGTATACCGCTCCCATGTTGACCCAGTGAGGGCAGCCTTTTAACTGCGCCGGTGTCCAGGTGAACAACTGAACCCGGCAAACTTGGAACCAAACCGTGCACTGGGAGACTCATGAGCGCGAACAGCCGTAAAAACGCACGTACACACTCTTTATTACTGTCTTAATAGAGTTTTCTCCCCCCTGGCCAACCAGCTACTAACTGGAGCCTTACTGGAGCCTGAAATAGCCGCAGAATCCAATTGCGCCAATCCCCTCTGTGCACATAAATGACAGAACACGAACCGTACTGAGAGCAATAGAAACATACAATTTAAAGCTGTGAAGTTTACCTGAAGAAGTTTGTTTTCCCAGGACAGCAGGAGAAGAGACAGCAGAATGAGTTCTAGAACCCCCATGACCCCTAAAATCGTCCACTTCATGGTGGTCTGACACAAACAAGAGGACTCAATTAAAGCTGCTAAACTAGCAACAGAGGTCAAACTCTATATTCATTTCCAGGGTCCGTCTGCCGCGTAGCGAACGTCCAACATCTGGTGGTGACAATTAAAGTGTCGCTTTACATCCCTAAAAGCGGCACTTTCCAACATTTCCGTGTTGGGACGGACCTTGTAGAGTCAGCAGCAAACAGTCAGGAGGAAAGCAGAGGTAGGAGGAGCCGCTGTCCTGAAACTAACGATGGGTGGCTCGACCAATCAGAAACGGTGTTGAGAACATGATGGGCGGGGCTATGGAAAGAACTGGAACACGTGGAAACAGACAACAGGACAAGTGTAAACGCAACAAGAAAGCCTTTTTGTGAAATAGAAAGATGGAGGGATTAATTGTTCTCTTTTCTGCACATCC